>NC_090265.1:1678529381-1678829381 GCF_040414725.1 Anabrus simplex
TGAGGTCAGTCGTTGAGATAATCAGTAAGGGGAGGGTGGTGTCAGATGTTTGATAGGTACACGTGGAAAACTTACGGAAGGTAAAGTCTGTTGTGTTTTACTTGAATTGGACCAGAACGTTTCCACGCTAATGTACACAGTCATCAAGAACGCAAATGGACCATTATCTCGTTCTAGATTTTTTAAAGAGTAGTAGTTTTCAACAGTGTGTCGATCTGTCAGACGAGTCAGATAACATATAGGGACCTATCTCTTTAAAATGCTCGGAAAAGAGTAGGGATTATTATCAGTAAAAATTGAAGCATTTCAGAGTGCTACATCGTGTGTGAAAAGGAAACTTGAGTAAACACCACACACATCAGTTTGGCCGGCACTGGTGTTAGCTTTTAATTTTGATTCAAGCAATGTTATTTGTTCTGGTTCCGCCTCTGTGTGCGCTTACAGCATTAGGAAATGGATGCCGAGTTTTTGTTCAGCTCCCAGAATCCAGTTTTAGCAGGGATGGCTTCCGCACCGTGATTCAGCAAAGTGAAGTTATCACTTTCACCTACGTAATACTTAAGAATATATTTTGAAAGACATGATATAGGCTTTTAGGCTTATGCCGTGTCAAGAAAATAAGGTGAAATTCTTTACGTTTTGGATAGAACTTTGCACTGTGTCATAAGAAGAAAATCTCGACTGTCTTCAAGAAAGGCTTCTAAAATAACGAGGTTTGAATTTTGACGTTACCCAATAGAAGTGGAAATGGTACGTTCATTCGTCACCAGATGGCTCCCCGAACGCGGTACAGCGCTAGCGTTCGAAGCGGAAGCTGACGGAACAATCAGAATCAGTCTGAGAGGGTCACATAACATAACAGGCGTAGGCACATATGAAGGTATGACATTGAAACAAGCCTGGAATGAAACATCTGGTGCTGAGGAACGCACGAATTTGGAAAACACCGAAACGAAATAACAATAGTGAAGGGACAGGGGAGGGAACTACTTACGTAAATACTTAATGGCTGGCAACCAGCTATTACTTAATTGATAGCCAGTGTCCCTGTTAAAATTGTTAGGATTTCTACGTATTTCCACAGCTTCCCGTATACTCCTGGACCTGAAGGGTCTAGTGCGGGTAAGAGCTCGAGCATCTTGAAACACGACATCATGACCCGACGATAGAGCGTGCTCAGCTATTGCTGATTTGTCTGGCTGGTTGAGACGAATATTAAGTTCACGTTCCTTGATGCTAGTACCAATGGACCGGCATGTTTGGCCAATGTATACCTTACCGCAAGTACAGGGAATTTCGTAAACCCCAGGACGTAAAAGTGGGGACAATTTGTCCTTGTTTTCACCCAGATTGTGAGCACTATTTGTGGCGGTGCCAAACACGGTTTTTATATTGTGATTGCAGAGCACCTTGGCAATTCGATCTGTGGTGTTATCAGTGTAAGGCTGGTAGGCAGGTCCCATCACTTCTTCCTTCTGTGAGCTTTGCCTGGTCGTTTCTCTGAGATTCAGGGCTCTATGAATCTGCAAATCGCTGTATCCATTACCCTTCAATGTGACCTTGGGTGTGTCCACCTCCACTTGGATATTTGATGGTTTACAAATACGTCTTGCCCTCTTCGTGAGTATCGTGAGAATGCCTTGTTTTTGTGCTGTATGGTGGTGATAATCTGCATGAAATTAGCGATTTGTGTGGGGAGGCTTACGATAGACGGTATGTCCTAAGGAGGGACCCGATTTCTTCCTTACTAGAACATCCAAGAAAGGAAGGCATCCGTCTGACTCCATCGCCATAGTGTATTTAATTGAAGGATGTTGCTGATTTAGGTGGTTTAGAAATAGATTAAGTTTCTCAGGATCTTCTGTCCAGACCACAAATGTATCATCAATACCTCCACCAAATCATAGTTTCGACGGGCGCTGAAGCAATAACCTCCTCCTCAAAATGCTCCATAAAGAAATTAGCCACTACGAGCGAAAGTAAACTTCCCATAGCCACTCCGTCCTTCAGTTTCTTAAAAATTACTACTATACTATGCTACCATCCTGGGAGAACCCACATCCTAAATACTTGAAATTATCTACCTGTTCCAGCTTTGTATCCCCAATCTGACATTCAATTCTCTTGGATTCCTTTTACTGCTGACATCAATTTAGTGGCATTTTCGAACAATAAATACTGTAGAATTCATTCGACATTCCATGACATACGATGTCGTAGAAGTAGAATACTCCCATCCCGTAGTTCCCGATCGCCTGAAGCTGGGAAGACAGTAACAATGTATTGCAATCAAATTATTTTGGTGCATGATTTTCTTTGTTACAATTAGTTTAATTATCAGTACAATAAACATTACAGATAAGTCCAACAACTACTAACATTCAATCTCTAAAGTGTAGTTTTTAAATTTATTTCATTTATTTTTATCCAAGATGTTAACAGTGTTTTATAACAACATGTACCTTACCCTTAGTAAGTTGTATTAGTACTTACTTCATTTTCTTTCTTTCTCTTTGCCCATATATACAGGATGACGCAAAAGGCCGTTAACATTTGACGAGGTAATACTGCACGCCATCTGTTGGTAATTTTGTGTGCCTTATTTTGGTGTCATTAAAACCCCATGTCATGCCAATCATGTGTGTCAATTATTACCTCTCTACCACCAACATTCCGTGAAGTACTGCCCCGTCAAATGCTAACGGAATTTAGGGTCACTCTCTATTTTACTATACCTAAGAAGTTTGTTGTACTACCCGTGCGATCCATTATTTGTTTAATAACGTTACGATTGTGTAAATCTTTCTCCCTTTCTATTTTCGCTTTGCAATCACTGCCCAGGTATTTGATCCTGAGTGAGTCTGTTTCCATACATACTCTCAAGAGATGTGCCTCTTCCGTTCATTCTCCACATAACAAACAACAATTCTCTTCACTTTTTTCTCTTACCATTCACTACTGATCCGCATTTAGGGCAGTCGCCTAGGTGGCAGATTCCCTATCTGTTGTTTTCCGAGCCTTTTCTTAAATATTTGAAAAGAAACTGAAAATTTATTGAATATCTTCCTTAATAAGTTATTTCAATCTCTAACTCCCCTTCCTATAAACGAAAATTTGCTCCAATTTGTCCTCTTGAATTCCAACTTATCGTTCTCAAATGCGATTTTATTTGACGGAAATAAATATCACACGGGAACACGTTCAGTTCCTTGTGTAAATCACTTTATTATCACCGTAAGTCACAACACCTATTATTCACACTAGGAAGTGAAATCACAACACTTAATAGCGGAGTACCCTGAAATCGATTCTGACAAGTACAGATATCAACAACACTGACTCACGCACTGTAACATACGCTCTCATGAACTCACCGCCTCACTGACTGGTGGCTCGATGCATATACTGTTCGATCAACCGTCTAGAATTATTGATTCTGGAAGGGTTCTTACAACGCTATAATGGAACACACTCGAAACATCGATCGAACAACTAGTCGAATGGAGTTCTCCGGTCTATCCTGTACATTCCCTACTGTAGGTCTTAAATTATATCTAGGTGTCCTTATATATATATGTCTTCGTCACTAGAACATTCATTACTGTTTACCAATACACATGGAAATCTCTCCAACATTCCTAATGTCTCTACATTTATCTGGATAATAAACCTTACAGTAAGTTTCCAGAACCCCTCACATATACCAAATTATAGTAGAATAAATCTAATATACGTATATTATAGAGCTTTATATCGTTTTCGACTATATAGATTCTGAAGTTAAACTCATACACAATACGTATTTGAGGTTATACAAATCTATAATACGCATTTACAGGGAAAACATGTATAAGTCATATTTACCATTTAATAAATGATAATTTAGTATTTAATCAAATATAACCAAATTAAACCAAACACAATAATTGAAGGTTTTAAACCAGTTACGATGTCGTATCTACGACAATTAACCCCCTAAAACCTTCATTGTCTATCCTGTACATTCCCTACTGTAGGTCTTAAATTATATCTAGGTGTCCTTATATATATATGTCTTCGTCTCTCTTAGTTCACACTATTTAATTACACTTAGACTACCTCAATCACACTGTACTCTTGTTGGAGCTGTTACAGTACACATTTCGCAGCCAGATAGTTCGATCGGCGGCCACCACCTTCCCATGGGTGATGCGCTGGGTCTAGCTGACGGTGTCCCTGCTCCCGGTGGCAATGTTCCGCAGGTCCTCATGTGGCAGTCGAAGCTCCACTAACTTCCCCTCTTTCGTACCTTTGTATTCTGTCAGGACTCAAGTGTCTTCGTAGTCCACCGGTGTGATGCACGGGAGAGGCTCGCACGTCATGGACTTGGCCATGTTGATTGTCCTCTTTTTCTGGGGTGGTGAATTCAATGTTCCTACCGGCATTTGGTTTCGTGCCGGTCAGGTGGTCAGGTGGCACCCTCGTTTGTTGGTTGTTGGTTCGGACCCCATTGGTTCTCCATCTACTTGAGGGGATTCCCCTGCCGTTTTTGTTGCCATTGCTACAATGATCCCGTCGTCCCGTGGAGTTGCCATCTTCACGACGCCGGAGCCACCATCACTGCTTGCAGGCTTCATCCGTCTCTCCAGATCTGTCGTACTTACACACAGGGCACTCGGTTTTTCCGCTGGGCATTCAACTACGGACTCCACAACCACAAGCATCACTTCGGACTGCTTCCCGTCCGTTTCTTGCTTGTCCTGCACGACGTCAGTGATCATCTTGGTTTTGAGAGAGCGCACTTCGTTGCCCAAAGAATTGATGTGGTCATCTATTTCTTGAGACTGGGCCACGTTTTTTCACACGAGTTTTTCGGATTGGGCCTCGATGTTTTTAGACTTGGCCTCGCTTTTTTTAGACTGGGCCTGAATCAAAACGGTTAGTTGTGCGAACACAATGCTTACCCAGTCGTTGGTTTCTTCCTCCGAGGTGACTTCGAAGTCGAAACTGCCTGTGTTTTCTTCGTTGTCTATCAAATCCTGACACAGCCTCTCTTGTAAGTCCGCTTTGCTTCCAGCCGTCGGTAAACCTCGCTATGCCAGCACTTTCCGTAAAATTGCCACGGTAATTTGGTCGATCTTCATTGCCGAGTCTCGAAATGTGCTGTTCTGTCCTGTCTCGCTCGCCAATTTCTCGTTCTCAAATGCGATTTTATATGACGAAAAAATAATAACACACGAGAACACATTCAATTCCTTGTGTAAATTACTTTATTATCACTGTAAGTCCCAACACATTATTATACACACTAACAAGTTACACTACAACACTCCATAATGGAGTACCCTGAAGTCGATTCTCACAAGTACAGATATCAACAACACTGACTCGCGCACTGTAACATACGCTCTCATGAACTCACCGCCTCACGGACTGGTGACTCGATGCATATACTATTCGATTAACCACCTAGAATTATCGATTTCTGGAAGGGTTCTTGCTACACTCTAATGGAACACATTCGAAACATCGATCGACCAGCTAGTCGAATGGAGTACCCTGAAGTCGATTCTCACAAGTACAGATATCAACAACACTGACTCGCGCACTGTAACATACGCTCTCATGAACTCACCGCCTCACGGACTGGTGACTCGATGCATATACTATTCGATTAACCACCTAGAATTATCGATTTCTGGAAGGGTTCTTGCTACACTCTAATGGAACACATTCGAAACATCGATCGACCAGCTAGTCGAATGGAGTACTCCAGTAATGGATCCAGCTAGAACTGTCCTTACTGTTTGCCATTATACATGGAAACCTCTCCAACATTCCTAATGTCTCTACATGTATCTGGATAACAAACCTTATAGTAAATTTCCAGAACCCTTCATATATACCAAATTATAGTAGAATAAATCTTATATACGAACATTATAAAGCTTTCTACCTCTTTCAACTATATAGATTTTGAGGATAAACTTATACACAATACGTATTTGAAGTTATACAAATCTATAATACATATTTACAGGGAAACCATGTATTAATCATATTTAACATTTAATGAAATATAATTTAGCATTTAATAAAACATAACAAAATATACCAAACACAATAATTGACGGTTTTACACCAGTTACGATGTCGTACCTACTACAAACTTAATCTTCATATCGTGATTTTTCGTACTATTAAAGACACCACTCAAACTTATTCGCCTACTGATGTCATTCCGCGCCATCTCTCCAGTGACAGCTCGGAACATACCACTTAGTCGAGCAGCTTCTCTCCTTTTTCCCAGCCCAAACATTGCAACATTTTTGTAACGCTACTCTTTTGTCGGAAATCACCCAGAACAAATCGAGCTGCTTTCCTTTGGATTTTTTCCAGTTCTTAAACCAAATAATCCTGGTGAGGGTCCCATACAGTAGAACCATACTCTAGTTGGGATCTTACCAGAGACTTATATTCCCGCTCCTTTACATCCTTACTACAATCCCTAAATACCCTCATAACCATGTTCAGAGATCTTTACGCTTTATTTACAATCATATTTATGTGATTACCCAATGAAGATCTTTCCTGATATTAACACGTAGGTACTTACAATGATCCCCAAAAGGAACTTTCTCCCCATCAACTCAGTAATTAAAACGGAGAGGACTTTTCCTATTTGTGAAACTCACAACCTGACTTTTAACCCCGTTTTTCATCATACCATTGCCTACTGTCCATCTCAAAACATTATCGAGGTCATTTTGCAGTTGCTCACAAACTTGTTACTTATTACTCTGTACAGAAAAACATCATCTGCAAAAAGCCTTATCTTTGATTCCCCTTCTTTACACATATCATTGATATATGTATATGAAAACAAAGGTCTAATAATACTGTCTTGAGGAATTTACTCTTACTTATTACAGGGATAGTTAAAGCTTCACTTACTCTAATTCTCTGAGTTCTATTTTCTAGAAACATAGCCACCCATTCACCCCTAACCGCCCAGCCAACTTGCCTGGTCAAACCCAGACTATGCTACACAAGAAAATATTTCCTTCATATTTACATCGACGTGCACATACGGATAATATGTTTCCTAGAATTCCTTTCGTTTTGCTATTCCTGGGCTTTTTCCCAATTTGTTATGGATGGCACTCGATATGGATCTGGTCTAGCTCTGCGGCTGGTTGTTCAAGCAGGTGTACGGATGTATTCACCATTGTATATTTCTTTACTGGTTCATAATGTGATCAATTTTATCTAGGTGAAGGGAATTGTATTATAAGATGAACACAAACTCCCAGTTCCAGAGCCAGAGAAATCAACTGTACGCAGTTATAATCCTCGACCAGACCGGAAATCCATCGCGGGTCCTTCTCAATCGAAGACCAGTATGTTAGCTATTCAGACAAAGAGGCTGGCCAAAAAAATTAAAATGTAACTGGTTAAAAATTGTTAAAATATTGTCCTTCATGTCATTTTCAGACCATTAGCGTACTGCATAATATATCGTATTTGCGCATGCAAGAACCGCTGTGTGACCGCTCAATATCGGAGAATACTGACCCGCAGCATATATCTCATTAAGAACGAGAATTCTTTGAGAGTCGTCGCACATTATTGAACTTTAGAGCCGAAGTTGTGCCCAGAAATATGTTCACATAACGGTTTTCGCAGGATTATCAACGATATATGCCGAGCAAAAATATATCACCGGGGCTAGGGTCAAGTGCCATTCTTAGTATTGGTGATGTGAACTCGAGGTGGGGCGCGTGACACTCTCTCCCTTCCCACCCCTAAGCGCGTGGTATCAGTATGAACTGTTGTCGTTCCTTATCCGTAAAGGGCAAGAGAGGATAACGCTCTCTGGCCAATGCGTGTGTTGTTGATGTGGTGTCTATAATGCCCTTTGCGTGTTGAATGTTAAGGTGAATAGATCCCTCACCCTATTTATCATCATTCGTTTACTGTCAGCAATACGGTATTGGGGGAGGGGGGAGGGCGTCGTGATTATCGCAGTGGCTTACCTAGTGGCTCCCCCGCCCCCCCCCCCCCGCATGAGCGAGGGTTTAATTCTCGTCGATACTGCGTTAGAAATTTCAGATGAATATTTATATGATTTCAGAAAGGGCACTTGGCCTTAAATCCTCCGCCAAAATTAAGATGAACCCGGATGGCTAAAGCGAGGCCACAATTATTTGGCGTAAGGTGAAGGACTGCCTGCTGTCATTTCTTGATGGATGCAGAACTTTTTCATACATCTCTTGGCACAGGCCAGAGTAAAGTGTAGCTTCCACCGAAGTCCCAGTCAACATCCATGGCTGTGACAATATGGAAGTTGCTGGGGTATGGGTAGTGCTGTGTAATGACATTCAGAGCATGACTGGTGCATCTGAGTGTTATGAAAGGTGCTGCTCATAGGGTCAGTCGTGCTGCCATAGTACTTTCTGACCCAGTGAGGAAAGCAATGGCAAACTACCTCACTCCTCATCTTGCCTAGTACCCCTCATTTTGGTGCTGCCATTGGTTTTTGGGGTTTCCTTATAACCGCATAAACGTTGGTGGTGATATTTGAGGATCCAACCAGCCTCTGGGCTGATGACCTAACAGACAGACAGACAGACAGACAGACAAGGTGAAGGACATTTTTCGTTTATTTTCAGAATATATGCCGAACTAATCGAAGCAAAAATGTTAGAGTTTGTTTAGAATTTTGTGTGTGTGTTAATTTATCACCACTGGGTTTGGAGTCTTTATTGTGCCGTAGATACAGCTATATTTCACTATCAGAGTGATTTTGTTTGTGATAAATTTCAGGCAATGGCCGTGGCTTTTCTGTCCGGATGAAGGAAATGCCGTACAATTTGTAATATTTCGCTATAAATTAAATATATTTCGGGTCGGAATGGAGGTTTCCTGGCTCCGGTAATGAACACATCTGTCTTCTGTATGTTATAGAACGTAAGATTTACAAAGATAAAACATGTACTTTCTCCTGATGGGATATTGTATTCCTCTATAGATGATTCTTAGCATCAGCGCCAGCAATAACGGGAACTGGAAATCAAGTATGCTTGTACTACTGTGCTGCAGGTGAAAATCATAGCCACTTATTGGATGAGTGGATGAAGTAAAACCAAGCAATCGAAAATGATCAAATGAGAAGTCTCTCCACACTGGGTATAATATGGCATCTGCTATCAGAGTGAGCGAAATGAAATTATGGAGGGATGTGTTTGCTATCGGATATTTGCGTACCACTTCACATGCTTCAACGAGGTAAAATCCGTTAACTGTGACCTTTAAATGAAACATTGATATCGACCTCGTGGTAGGCTGCTCTCAACAGATACGCACCATTGGTGTTTCACAGCTGCAGGATGGGATATCATATGCTGCTGAGAATGACTACTTTCAATGCTACAATCGTATCAAGAAGCAGGTTGGCAAAATATTTGTCAAGTATAGACCATATATCGCCAGAACGGTCAATAGCCCATTTTTGTTTTGCGTTTTCCACTGGATGTAAATTCTAATGTCGATATGTCGGAATGCATCTACTACCACATGAAAGAAAGTCTAGTATTGAAAATTTCGGCAAGGAAATAACATTATATAGCAGTTATAAGGACGAACGTAATAAGTTGTAGCCACCAGAAGAGCGAATTTCGAGCGAAAAGGTCAATCGTAAATATTTTTGAAGGCCTAAAGATGGATTTATATTATTTCCCATACACTTTCTGATAACAGAGAGACAATAATGGAAAAGATATTGAGACTGAGAAGACCAAGATTCAAAAATAAACAGGAGAATATTCCATCGGCATACAAGACACGACAATCTTTACCTGCAGATAAATTGAAGGTTCTAAGAATGTTATGTTCTATGCACATTATCCCATCAATTTACGATCACAGTTACCTGCAGTTGACGACATTTGGAAATATTCAAGATACGTTGGAGGAAACTATAATGAAGATGAATATCTAGAGTTTAATTCATTTTCTTCTTATCACAAAGATGATGTTAGTGTACATAGAAAGATTTGGCTTAAGCATTGTAATAAAATAGAATCAATAGTTGACTTTATGATTCAGTGATACGTACTCTGTGTATAAATCCTTCTCCGTTCTATTATTCGAAGGAATGTGTCAAAATAAAAAGGCAGCTACAGTAGTTAAAATAGTAAAGATTATGGGCCGGTTTCATCAACACCTGCTAAATATATACTAACAAGTAGTTTGTTAATATTGAGTTTAACATTTAATAACGCGTTAGGTTTCTTGTTTTTCTTCAAACTTGTCCTGTAAAATGTTAACTAATTGACTGTTAACTCTCCCAACATTGCGAACTGATGTGAATCAAGGAGGCAGTAATATGAACTTGCTGTTTTACAGCGCGCTCCGATGCGCTTTTGTTTGAGTACAGCTGTTAAATATGGCGCGTGATGTAAAACGGAATCGTAGTTCTAATTTTTCCTCCTTCTAGAAGGAATTTCTAATTAAATTGTTTAGTAAACATAAAGAATTGATAGATTGCAACACAGCTGTCGTCACACTTAATGGTTAAGGCAGTTTGGCATTTGATCTGTAATCCCAGGCTAAGAACAGGAAATTCTTTTCCAGACCACTATCATGCTTCCAACGCAGTTTCGTGTCCTGGTATGCGATAGATTGTAGCGGTTTTGAGGTCTTCCTTCAGGATGTAAGTATAAGGTTAAAAGATACTTCCTTAGCGGGTATCCTCTATCACCTAACAAAAAGCCTTCGTTAATTGCCCCCCCCCCCTTTAAACTGTGCTGACATGGGAGTTATTAGATATTGTACTTTCGTGTACAGAACCAGGCCACCTAGCAACTATATCCCTTATTTGGAGGTTAGGATCACTAATAGCCTGAAGATAACAGATCCATTCCTTTTACTATATATATCTCGACCCTATTGCCTCCAGGTGATTGGATTCTTACATGTGTGCAATCTATTGCACCTAGAACACTAGGAAAACGGATTATATAATAGAAGTCTCGGATAATTTGCTGATTTTCTTCTACTGAAGGGAATGCTACATACCTCTTTCTCATGGATGCCATTGCTGCAGAAACTCGACAAATAGCTCTACTAACAGTGGCTTTAGAAATTCCAGCATTTTCTACGACTATTACGTGAAGAGAACCAGTAGCAAAAAATGTTTAATTTTATCAGTATCGTAGGATATTCTAACCTCACTCGAATTTCGTCAACAACCTTAGAAACGACTATTTTCGATAAGCTGTATCATTGAAGAAGTTCTGCATCCGTCAGGTTTTCAAAGTCATTACGTCGCAAAACTCTTCTTCGATCAGGATTATTGTATAAAAATCTAAATAGAGCAATTCGGTATCTAAAGGACGACTCACTGCAGCTATCTTGGAACAGGTTGCTAAATGCTAATGTTAGCCATTTAACACGAGAAATGTCTGATGTTAACTTTAACACGAAGTTTAACATATGTTAACGTTAACAGTTGTTGACGAAAGGCAAATTTTGTTAAATTGTATGTTAAAATGATTTAACAGCTTCTTAAGCACTAACATGAAACGGCGCCTGAATGTTGAATATAACACATGCATTTCATATGTAGCCATAAAGGTGAACGTAGGTGGTGAATGAGACAAGTAAGAGCGCTGTTCTTCATCAAAAGGGCCAATACGCCAAATTTACTTTTATTATTCCTGAATGAGGAACCAAACTGTTTGGTCGAAAATTATCTTTACTACTAGTTGAAAAATAAAGCTTTACAAATGTATATGACACTTTAATAAAATTTCAATGAGATCTGTACAAATCAGTTTTCTCTTGATACTGATTTCCTTTTGTGAATGGCGCAATCGCCCTATTGGCAAAAGTATGGTCGTTATGATAGTATTAAACTGGAATTTTACAAGAATGGGAATACCTAGTGAAGAAATTCAAGATAAGGGTGCTGTTACACTTACTCCATGACAATTTGGATACCCTGTCTGGACAGTAGTTGTCTTAGCAATCCAAATCCCTGCATGAGTTACTTTCGACTGGTAACCATAAAGTCAGGCACATTTGTTCGAAGCTTAGTGGAACGAAATCATGACGTATTATTCAGGGCGTACCATCTGATAGTGAATGTGGGACATCAGAGAAAATATGATTCTCGGTGGGCCACAATTAAATACACATGGTGGAGAGGACCTTAACCGAACACCAAATTACATACCTCAATCGTTCCAGCAACGATATACCGTCGTTTGAATTGTAAATTATTTGGAGCTTTAAATAGGGACTTGAAAAATGCTACTAATCAGCCTGGCATTCTTGGCACATTTTCTTAGCACGAGTGTATGGCACTAAGAGGGTTAATAACTCCGAGAAACGAAATATGTACGAAGGTGAAGAGTCTAAAAGATAGAGCATTTCACGCCATATATTCATACAAAAAAAAACCGAGTGTCGAAAGAGTAATTCATCAAAAGGGAGGGTCTCACTCTGGGAAATTAAATATCTTTTTGAAAATACGGTGGCTTAACCGCATCCTTCTGTGGAGTATCTGTAGGAAGCTGTCTCATAATCCTAGATAATGTTATAATTGAATGTATGATCTTACAACCGACGGAACTGTATAATTGTGGTAAACGTAAGACAATTAGGATGGTAACATCATCATATATGATATTTTGAGAATTACCAAATATTTTGAAACAAATGTTCGAGCTTTTAATTAAGGCATCCATGTCGGTAGACGACCAACTAGGTAAGTTAGTTCCTTTAATATAACATATCGTCCCCGTTCTGCCAAAACGGCGAATGTAACAATGCTCTTCCTATTCATTATTTTCCTTAAGACTGGTCACGCCTTCCAGCTATATATTGATATGCCGTCCATCAGAACAATTTTCGTTGAGTTCCTTTTCTTATGTGCGTATGTAAAAGAACATGAACCTTAAATACATCACACTCAAGGAGTGGGTAAATGTCATGCAAAGATACATTCCTTTAGTATGGTACAGTAAGGTTCATTTTCCTTTACACACGCACATAGGAAAATGAACTCAACGGAAATTGTTCTGATGGACCGAATATCAATATGTGGCTGGAAGGCGTGACCAGTCTTAAGGGAAATAACGGATAGGAAGAGCGTTGTAACATTCGCCGTTTTGGCAGAGCATGGACGAGATCATCCGTAAACATAAAATCTCCGGAACAATTGGTAGCAGAGCGTGGTTGTTTCTGTTTTTCCTTTATTCCGGTTTTCGTAGAATTCGTCTATTTTCTTTGTATGTCTATTATTATTGTTATTATGAGTCGCCTGTAAATCAAAATGTATTGAATTGACTAACTAAGATGCTTCGCGCGACTTTCTTGCGTAAACTTAGTCGGTCAATACCTCTATTGGATCACATAAAATAACTTCCTCATCCCTTTGTCTCCCTTCTTTGTTTTCGGACTCTATAATATTTCTCCATCCCTTCATTCCATTTTTTCATATGTTCAAGCAGTTGCAGACTTTCTGTCATTTTCATGAAAACATAAGATTTTTATTTTTATTTATTAAAATTTTAAAATTTGGTAATATTTTGTTGACGTGCCAATTACTCACTACGATGCATATTATTATTATTATTATTATTATTATTATTATTATTATTATTATTATTATTATATTTGCGAATAAGCCCATTAGGACTACGCAGAGTAGTTACAGGCGTGCTTTTGCCTTCCTTTGTGCCCATATTTCTTTCTTACTGTGGGCTTCCTTTCTGTCCTCAGACCAAGTGGTTCCG
Source organism: Anabrus simplex (assembly GCF_040414725.1). Lineage (NCBI taxonomy): Eukaryota > Metazoa > Arthropoda > Insecta > Orthoptera > Tettigoniidae > Anabrus > Anabrus simplex. The sequence goes on from NC_090265.1 coordinate 1,678,543,163, forward strand.
GTCTTCTACTTTGGTCATTCCTCTTGGTCAACTTGCCATAGTGAATTTCGATCTGAAGTTATCTTGTTATGGACATCTCCTCGTGTAATTTATGCCTGTTTGTGATCAGTTTTGAGTTCTGCAATCCATTTCATTGTGTCCGTTTTTCCTTTACTCCGCTTTTCGTACCATTTCTCGGTTTGTTTTGTAATTCTATTATTATTGGTTACCCATAAATCAAAATGTATTGAACTGGCTAACTAACGTGCTTCGCGCGACGTTCTCGCTTAAACATAGTCGGTCAATAAATACCTCGCCTGTCCTCACGAGAATATTTCAAAACGATACATTTGATAAAATATGTTATCAAAATAGCAAACGTCGAGAAATACCATCATATGATACACAAATTCGTGAGGTATTACAACTAAATCAATATTGTGGTAATAAGTTCCTAAGAAGGCAACTGCACTTAGATGGACGGTTTAGGACTGGACAGTATTTGATCACTTACAATAAGTAAATTCTGGTTTAGCTGCGTTCCTTAATCAGTCCATGTCCAGCGCTAGATAGGGAAGGAAACCAGGTAACATTCAAACATGTATCTGGTATACAATTGGGAAACAACAAAAAACACCATCTAAAGCTGTCAGCAGTGGAATCTTATCCTATCAGCTTTCAAATGCCACTAGCTACCGACCCGTACCGCGTATCTAACTCAATCACTCAGCATAGAAACAAACAAACAAACAAACAAACCCCTTTGCGTTATATCCCTGATGGGATTTGGCCTACCAATCGACTGCTGTTCAGCTTGAAGGCCTGCAGATTAGAGGTTACACGTGATCGGTACGATGAATCTTCTCGGCCGTTATCTTGGTTTTCTTGACAGGACCTGCCATCTCACCGTCAGATTTCTCCTTAATTGCCCTCACGTACGCTGAGTAGACCTCGAACCAGCCCTCGAATCCGGGTAATATCTCTGACGTGGCCGGGAATAGAACCCGCGCCCTCTGGGTGATAGGTAGGCTCACTACTCATTTATTACTATTCTTCCTTCTTCGTTTCGGCCTGCTGTGGACCACGTTATTTCAACCGTTTGCATCCTTGAGCTTTAATTCTTCCCCAGTACTCACGCATTCTCGTTCTGTGAGCCTCTTTCCTTTCATCAGTCCACTTCTTGCCTGTTTTCAACTTTGGCCTTTCTTGGAACCTCTTGTATCCCTGGAGCTTTTTCTGGAGAGGAGCACGTTTCTGGATGTCTTCGAGTGTGATTCCTATTTCTTTAAGGTCTTTTTCAACTTCGATAAATCAGGGTCCCTTGGTTTTCTTGTTAAGAAAGTAGGAAAAGATCCTATTGGTTTGTCTCTGTGTGCTCATGCGTGCTATATGGCCATAAAAATTAATCCTCCTTTTCCGAATCGTGTCCGTTATCCTCTCCATATGCTGGTACAGATCGCTGTTGTGTCGTCTCCTGTACTCACCATTTTCTTTGATTGGTCCAAGAATCTTTCTCAGGATTTTTCTTTTTTTAGCTTCTAGCTTCTCCGTCAGACCTTTTCTGTTCATTGCAAGGCATTCTGCTGCGTACAGTGCTTCCGGGCGTACAACCGAACAATAATGGCTAAGCTTGGCGTTGATGGACACTGATCTTTTGTTGTAGACATTCCTAGACAGCTGATATGCCACCTCCATCTTGTTGATTCTGTACATTATTATTATTATTATTATTATTATTATTATTATTATTATTATTATTATTATTATTATTATTATTATTATTATTATTATTACATACGAAAATAACTGATTATGTTGCTCTCTGCACACGTTTCATCTCACTACAAAAGTCAACTGACCTTTACTTCAAGACCAAAATCGAATTCATAATACATTAATAAGTCTACCGAATGAGAAGTACGTATTACTTACCTCTCTAGCATCCCAAGAGGAGAAAATATATTTTTAAACGGCATTTATTTAAATAACGTTTTCTATTTATCAACGCCACATCGTAGCGGTCTTATTTAGCCATAGGCTAGGCCATGCCGTGTGCTAGAGTAAGTACATGGCTCACTAATTATTTGTACATTCAAGTCCGCTGTTCGTCTTAATGATAATTATGTGTATATATACTTCAGTAAATGTAACTTGAAATAATTAACATGTCCATTAACCGTGGGCAATATCTGCTGTCTGGCATAAAGCTAACCGCTCTATCCTCATTAGTGCAGACGTTTCTAACATTTTAAAATATCCTTTATCCTTGCTTTGTATGTAACTGGTGGGAAAAGCATATCGTCGTTGCCAGGACAAAACCTCCTATGTAAAAATGTTTTTGGAGGTATACTGTCCCGCAGCACATACATTATGAAGAGCGAGAATGCCTTGACAATATTCACACAATATTGCACCCTAGAGGACAGAACCTTACCGGCCAAAGTTATAAGCTAAAATATTTCACATAGGAGGTTTCGTCCCGGCAGCGACGATATTTTTGGACATATGAAGAAAAATGTTTTCAACTGATCACACATGTTGATGATGTTTGTTGTTTAAAGGAACCTAACAGCTAGGTCATCGGCCCCACAAATATACATATTAGCTTGAAGGCCCCATTCTCCGACTGGATTCAACACAACATATACACTGTATAACACTTTGAAGGTCTGATCATTCATTGTCAGATTAGGGATACAATGCTGGAACAGTTAGATAATTTACTACTACTAAAATGCTTTCATTCCTCCCCTGAAGGGGGAGGCGGGCCTTTTATACGGTGATGCCGTCTCTCAGGCCGGGAGATTTGCTACGGTGAAGATGTGAGGAGAAGATGAGAGCGTTGTCGGCCGTGGCCTACACTTGGCACTGTACTTGCATTCGCCTTAATGCAAGAGAATGGAAAACCACGGAAAACCATTCTCTGGACAGCCGACGGTGGGGACCAGCCCTTTTCCGCCTCCCGAATACAGAGGCGTAGAGCAACGGTAAGGCCGTAGCCACCCCGTCTCTGCTCGGTTGGCCGGTCGGAGTACAGAGCTGTAGGACCACGGACCAGCCGTGGCTACTTGTGGGTCAAAACCCAATCTACATCCGCCAACTTCCAACTTTTTAGAATACGTATTCTCCCAGGATGGTCGTGTAGTAAGTGAAACTGATTCAAAGTATAGTGGGATTCGTAGACAGACCTTCGAAGACTGATCCAAAGAACCAGTTATTCTGAGATCCAGCAACCCAAAATTGCTTCTGAATTCTCTCTGGAAAGGAATAATTTTATTCCAGTTTAAGTGCAATATTCCGCTTCTCTTACGACACTTTGATACGGACGCCATCTGGCAGGACCTGTTGCGAAATTCACTGGAAGTTGTCCAGCAGTGGAGCTCCCATTGTCAACGCGAGCGCAAGAACGCGTTCATCACGTTTTGGTAGTGGTGATATCGACGACCTGTAAGCGAAATGGCTACAAAATATGGCCGGGAGGGGAATCACCTGTCTACTGGATGGTAAAGCACGCATCATCGTGTATTTAATATCCTGTGCTGCTCTCATAAACAATTCCTACATCACGTATAACGTGGAGTAAAAATATTAAAAGCCTTTCACCCGTATCGACGTAGCAATACAACCACTCATTTTTCACCTAGTACATGTTAACGAAAGGTGTTCTCATCTACAGTGGCACATACCGTCCAATATGTGTTTTAGCCTGCTAAGGTGAGGCTGCCCGGCCATAAGGCTTACAGTTATAGAACTGCCACGCAGTCTACATGGCGGCTACGTAACAGTACTGCTTGCTTCCTTGACCAGATCACCTGTTTCTCATAGCAGGAAGCTTCTTCATTTTTATGGGGGAGATATAGTGCATCTTCAATAGTCCCTTGCCTGTAAGAGAGGACTAAAGGGGTAACTTGCAGGTGAGTAGATTGTTGACAACGGCGCAGCCAGTTGAGTCTATCATTGCTTCCACTAGCCGGCTCCATGACTAAATGGTTTGCATTCTCGCCTGTGGTCTGGGGTTCAATTACTGACAGAGTCGGGGAATTTAAATTCGTTGATTTCTCTGGCTCGGGGGCTAGATATTTGTACCGGATTCAACAAAAGAATTCATTTTAAAAAGGGCATCATCCTCTCAGATGCGCAGTTTGCGTTTAGCGCGTCTACCAGGCTTCTCTGGGGGCCATACGCAATCCACCAACACTTCCACTTACTCTCTCTCTTACTTTCCTTGCCAAGCCGAGGATTTCATTATTGAGAAGCATAAGGAGGATTTCATTTGAATCTCTTCGTGGCATTTGTCTCTCTTTCGCCAGTACTCACACATTCTCCATTTTAGAGGTTTTTATAAATAATAATGTTATTTGCTTTACGTCCCACTAACTACATTTTAGAGTTTTAACCCCACACCAACTCACATAGCTTTTTGGCGACGAAGAGATACGAAATGCCTATGGCTGGAAAGGAACTGATCACATCCATGTATTTGTAATCACATCATTGTATTTATTATAAAGCACCTTAGCATTACACCTCTCTTAGCCAAGAGGCCTTTTAATCACTGTACCCTCTCCATCTTCACACCGCCAAACAACCATCTCCTTCTTCCCGCACTTCTCCACTTCCCCGTCACCTCTCCTGGCCAGAGAGAGGGCGTAAACCTCTACCTGGCCCACCCCACCCCTTCAGGCTGGGGAATGAAAACATGTTCGAACGAACGAATGAACGAACGAATGAACGAACGAATGAACGAACGAACGAAGGACATGGACACTAAGATACAGTCCCTGCATTTTCTACTTTTAAAATGAGTAACATAGGTAAACCACATTCAGGACTGCCAACCAATGCAAGCTCACTCTTACAGCTCGCACCGTGGAGCCTACTCGCTTTGTCCTCTTGATTCTTGAGAATCAGACTGCTTTCATTTTTGAAATAAATATATCTTACGGCTGGGGGTCATCCGAAAATACGAAGTTAGCGATACAATATGTGTGGCGCGATGTTACCTAGCATTCGTGCACGCTGTGATGTGAAGTATTCACGGATGGCCATGACTAAGAGACATATTATCAAAGAGGGGCGATAGAGTACAGGTGGTCGGTGTGACCTTGTATGATGTGATGTCAAGTATTGATGGATGGCAATGACTGAGATACATTTTATCAAAGAGACTGTGGGGTACTGCGTATGAGTTTTGTCCGAATTGCGCAGTGGTGTTTGGATAGTACAAACACCTAGTCTCTGAGACATTGGAATGAACATTCCATGGTTAAATTCATACATCCTGGCTGAGGATCGAAACCCCGTAGTGCCACCTCTAAGCCCAGGAGGAGGAAACTTTGTTGCTGCTGATGATCAAGAATACATTTGTTAGGTGAAACTGACCACTACCCACCTGATGAAACAAAATATGTTGATAAAGTTATCCACAACTATATGCAAACATTGTCTTTATCATCTTCACACTGAACCCATACTGCTCCCGTCAGAGTTTCCTGGGGCAACCAATTTTCCTCCACGCTGTGTTCTATTTTATAAAATTACTTCCTCCTAGTTCTCTCAGAATTCTTTAATATGAAGAACAAGGCGATGTTAATCTACCTCTATTCGCCCAGGCAGTGCAGTTTGTTCATTTCCGTGATTCTCTCTCGTGGTGCTATCCATTTAAACTCGTGAAAACGTAGCATCTGTGTTTTGCTTTCATTTTAATTGTGATTAATGTAATAATAATGTAATGGGAACCACTTCCTCTGATTTGTATGAACAAGACAGAACTGGTGTAATTCTAAATAGTACTGAGATACTCAGAAGGTAAAATCAGAGGACCACTATAATATATAAATGCTTACTGGTCAATAAGTTACTAGCTCTGGAAGCTGACCTCGTAGGTACACGTTCTAAAATAAAGAAATCCAATAATTATTATTATTTTACAATACATGGTGCTTCTCAAAAATTCTTAAATTAAGCCTTTATAATACGTAGTGAAATTGGAATATCTATAAGCGAGTGAATGCCTAGTATTAAATAATAAGTTAGATAGGCTTTATGTATTATAAAAGAAGAATAATTAGAAAAAACCTGATACCAATATAATGTATAGAATTGTCGAAATTAGGACCTAATAACGAAACCTATGAGGACGTATAAAACATAAGTGAAACCAAAAGAAAAAGGTGACTGTAATCAAGAAATATTTGGAACGAAATATGATAATAGAAAAATAAATCGAAGAGGTGTTTGTAGAAATAAAGTATTAAACAGGGAAGGATTCCAAAGCTAAAAGGAAAAGAAAACTGGTACCATGTAGTCTGAGTAGAGAAAGGATAAAAACAGCCAAAATGCTGAAGGAAGAGGAAACATCCAATGTTATTGTTTTTACGTTCCACTAACTACTTTTACGGTTTTTGGAGACGCCGAAGTGCCGGAATTTAGTCCCATAGGATTTTTTCTTTTTACGTGCAGGTAAATCTACCCACACGAGGCTGACGTATTTGAGCACCTTCAAATACCACCGGACTGAGCCATAATCGAACCTGCCAAGTTGAGGTCAGAAGGCCAGCACCTCAACCGTCTAGGAAACATCTAACGCTGAGAATTGGAATTGGCAAGTGGTCCCTAGCAGGCCGTGACGGGAAGAGTAGAATAGAATAATAATACATATTTATTTATTTATTTATTTATTTATTTATTTATTTATTTATTTATTTATTTATTTATTTATTTATTTATTTATTTATTTATTTATTCTGACACCAGTAGATGTTTGCCAAAGGAAACAGAATAGCTGGCAACTTTTTTTAAAATAACTGAATTGTTTGTTTCGTAAAAGAAATATCAATGTTCTCAAGAATATCAACCTTTCTTTTTATGCTTCCGGGAGGAAATTAAATGCTATACTTTCCATACAAGTGGTTCCGCATTATTGCCACTGAGAATGGTATAATCGCAGTAACAATTCTGTCTTGAATATTTCTGTCCAGTCTGTACGATTTCTGCCATTCGATAAAATTTATTGGGATACCGAGGTGCCAGAATGTTGTACCGCAGGGATTACTTTACGTCCCAGTAACTCTACCAGCACGTGGTTGACGTATTTGAATACCTTCAGATACCACTGGGGTGAGCCAAGTTTGGTTCAGAAGGCCGGCTCTTTACTACAGGAACTACTCAACCCGGCCAGAGAAAACCGCAGGAAGAAGGGTTTGACTTCGGACAATTCAGCAACACAACAGTATAAATTCACCTCGTTGTCCTGAACGGGAGATTTTGTTATATGTCACGCCCCTTCTTTCTACTCGGTATTTAATACAAACTTTGTATTTCACAGTAACGATAATAATAATATTATCACCTCGGCCAGTTTGGTTGCGTTTGATTGCCAATTGATCGGATTATGGCCATAAAAATTTGTTCGAATTGCTCGGTACGGTACAAACTGAATGATCACGTTAAAATGTTACCATTATCTACCGAGTTTGGAATGTTGAACATAAACAAGCAAAGGGACAATAACCAGAGAATATCGCAGTAGGTGACATAATTAAACAAGAGCGGACCTGACATTTGGCTATCAAATATCCAGGTTAAAAAAGAGTATTGCATAACTCCAATGCCTAGTTGTGAAAGGTCTGTAATATTAGGTGAAAGTAAGCTCCCAGCTTCACCAGAATGCTATATTGGCTGGCGTTTCCAAATAGAGTCTCCAACTTTTGGTCGACCAATGGAAAGAGACACCGGAGAAATTTGTGTTAAGGGCAAACACAATAAATACTGAATACTCGGACTGTGGTGTTCAGACAAATACAATAATAATAATAATAATAATAATAATAATAATAATAATAATAATAATAATAATAATAATAATAATAATAATAATAATAATAATAATAATAATAATAATAATAATAATAATAAGGTCCGTCTCTGTTGTGTAATGGTTGTGTGAGATTATCTGCCACCCCCGGAGGTCCGGATTCGATTCCCAGCTCTGCCACGGAATTCGAAATGTGTTACGAGAAATTGAACGGGTCCGCTCAACCCCAAGAGGGGAGTTCGATTCCCACCTCAGCCATGCTTGAAGTGATTTTACGTGGTTTCCTATTTCTCCTCCAGGAAAATTCCGGGTTGATACCTAACGTAAGGTCACGGCTACTTGGTTCCCTTTTCCTTGCTTATCCTTTCCAATGATCCCATCGCCCACAACTTCCCTTTTCAGCATAGCAGGTGAGGCCAGCTGGCAGAGGTACTGGTCCACTGCCCCAGTTGTATCCCCAACCAAATGTCTGGAGGTGGTAGAGGTGGGATCCCTGTTCAACATAGGTGAGGCCGCTTGATAAAGGTACTAGTCCTCCTTTTGAGCTGTATCCCCGACCCAATATCCAGGCTCCAGGACACAGCCCTTGAGGCGGTAGAGGTGGGATCCCTCGCTGGATCCGGGGGAAAAACTAAACCTGGACCGGAAACTGGCTAAATAAACTGTAAAAATTAAAGAATTAATAATAATGATAAACGACGCTTTGGCTAAATGGTGATGGCACTGACCTACGGTTCAGAAGGTTCCCAGTTCGAGGAATTTTAATCCGCTACATCGGGGGCTCGGTGTTATCTTCAAACACACACAACACATCACGCAACAATCCACACAGAAAAAAGCAATAGGGAATAGATCCCTTAGCATAGGAATCGGCGTCAAGAAGCATCCAGCCGTATAACTAACCTAAATCCACTACGTGCCGATCCGAGGTAAATAGGAGAAGGCCAGGTATAATAACAATTTCATTAGCTTCTTTAGTTACCTTTCAAATTGTCAGTGACGCCGAGATGCCGCTGCCTTTCTGAGCCTATTTTTACCAACACGAAAAAATCTTGTGAACGAAATTACAGACCTTCGGCTTCTCTGAAAGGTGTAAAGGTTATCGATAGTTCGTTAAATTAATGCTATTATTGCGATTTATTTATATTGTCAACTTATCATCCAGTTTTGCTTTCTCCCACGGACTCAGCGTCGGATCCGACCTCCACCGCCTCAAGGGCAGTGTCCTCGAGTGTGAGTTATTTGGCCTGGGACACAACTGGGGAGAAGTACCAGTAACTTTCTCAGGAGGCGGCCTCACCTGCTGTGCTTACCAGGGGCTTGTGAGAGATGGAAATATTGGAATGGATAGACAACGAAGAGGGAAGGAAGTAGCCGTGGTCTTAATTTAGATACCATCCCGGCACTTGTTTGGAGAAGTGGAAAATCACGGAAAACCACTTCGAGGATGGCTGAGGTGGAAATCGAACCCGCTCTACTCACTTGACCTCCCGAAGCTGAGTGGACTGCGTTCCATTCTTCCTCGTACCAAATTTCGTAGCAGAGCCGGGACTCGAACCCGAGACTCCGAGGTTGGCAGCTAATCACACTAACTACTATACCACAGAGATGAACATTATAATAAGAATTATTATTATTATTATTATTATTATTATTATTATTATTATTATTATTATTATTATTCTTGGAGCCAACTGTGGGCTACGAATTCACAAGCTATATAATTTTTTGTTCAGTATATCGTCGTTGCCGGGACAAAACCTCCTATGTGATAATATTTTTGGACATATACTGACCCGCAGCACATACATTATGAAGAGCCTTGACAATATTCACATAGTATTGCACCGTAGATGACACAACCTTACTGGCCAAAGTTCTAAGCTAAAACATTTCACATAGGAGGTTTTGTCTTGGCAGTGACGATATTATACCCATTCTCAACTTGCTCGTCAGAACTCAGTAGTTATCAACGTCACTCTTCTATTGTTCTTTCGCTGGGACGTTCCGTGGTTTAGTAAGAGTTTATCAGGATTATCCCTCAATTCTACAAGTTCCTTTCGAAAAATAAGCCTGCTTTAAGTACCCTCTGTTTTTATACCACCTTCAAGCTGATCTTTGTGCACATATGTCAGCCAGCGGAGATGGCTTTCAATTTTTCCTGAAGAAAATGTACTTTATGTTCCGATTTCTCCGTATTCAGCCTTTTCAAATGTCCATATTTTTATTATTGTTGTTATTATTATTATTAAATTTCGGTTTTCTTTGTTGACAGTATTCCTTCATTTTTCTGCTTGCAACTCCCTTCATTTCATCTGCCCAATACACTTTTTGCTTGGCCACTGTTTCTGGTTCCTCGAAGCGCTCAAATATCTGTATCATGTTTCTGATTGTGGTTCTTTCATGAATATATGTTCCCAGGATATTTATTTCTTGCAGGTCTTACTTAGTGTTAATAAACCATTCTTTATGTGCGTTGCCTCATCCATTGTACTTGCTAAAATACATGCCACCTGAATCCTGCCGCATATTTTGTACAATTCTGTGTTGTTGCATAATCGGTAAGGGTTAGCCCATTTTCTGGGTCCGAGGACTTTTCCTTCCTTTTTCTTTCCTTCTTTTTCTTGATGTCTTTCCGGTTGTTAATTCTAGGCATTCTAAAAGGTATGGGCATTCTGATTGGATCACTGTTTGATAGATTTGTTTACGAAGTCTTCTCTTCCTTGTTAGAATAGTGTATGTTTATGAAATGTTAAAAGTATTATTGTAATCTCCTAGATGTTTAGTTTTTAATCTTATTCTTATATCCTCAGTAGGAAAATGTATCTTACGCTTTTTATGTATTCTTTTATTAGATTTTGTATGTTAGGTGATATATTTAAGTTAAAGTAGCATTTAGTTACAGCCAAAGGGACCTCTGGTCCTACTTGTAATTAAATTTAAATAAATATATTTCTATTTCTATTTCTATTTCTATTTCTATTTCTATTTCTATTTCTATTTCTATTTCTATTTCTATTTCTATTTCTATTTCTATTTCTATTTCTATTTCTATTTCTATTTCTATTTCTATTTCTATTTCTATTTCTATTTCTATTTCTATTTCTATTTCTATTTCTATTTCTATTTCTATTTCTATTTCTATTTCTATTTCTATTTCTATTTCTATTTCTATTTCTATTTCTATTTCTATTTCTATTTCTATTTCTATTTGTTCGGATCGGCTTACTAAGGACCACGTTATTTCAGCTGTCTTCTCTTGGCTTTGATCATTGCCCGGTGCTCCTTCTTTCGTTGCCTGTGTTGCTCTTTTCCTTCCTCCTTCCACGTCTTTCCCATCTTCAACTTTGGCCTTTCTTGAAAACCCTGGTGGTCTTTTAGTTTTCTCCTGAGTGGGTTGCGTTCTTGTATATCTTCATAAGTTATCGCCATCTCCTGTAGGTCCATTTTCACTTCCTTGAACCTAGTTGGCTGGATCTTCTTATATTATTAATAATAATGTTATTGTTTTTACGTCCTACTAATTACCTTTTGACGGTTTTCGAAGACGCCGAGGTGCCGGAATTTTGTACCGCAAGAGTTCTTTTGCGTGCCATTATATCTACCGACACGAGACTGACCTATTTGAGCGCCTTCAAATACCACCAGACTGAGCCACGATGAACCTGCCAAGTTGTGGTCAGAAGGGTAGTGTAGTGCCTCAACCGTCTGAGTCACTTAGCACGGCTTTCTATGTTTAAAACAGGTAAAGATCCGTTTGGATAACGGTGTTGGTTTAATTCTTAATAAGTGGCCATAAAATGCAATTCTCCTTCTCCGCATGACATCAGAGATCTTCTGGTCATAAGTATACATCTCATGGTTATGCCAACGTCTATATTATTCTTTTCTTAAGTGGGCCAAAATTTTCCGTAAAATCTTCCTTTAATTTTCAATTTTTCTGTCAAGCCGTTCTTTTTCATAGCAACGCATTCCGCTGCATACAAAGGCTCTGGTCTTATAACAATCTTGTAAACGTTTCTGGTCAGTTGATATATTATTATTATTATTATTATTATTATTATTATTATTATTATTATTATTATTATTATTATTATTATTACTTTAAAATGAGACTAATAATTTAGCAACTCTCTCTATGATTCAGTGGTTGCTGTTGATAATGATCAGAATTCTAACTCTGTAATTCGCTGAAAAGATTTATAAACATGTTTGACATCACAACGTACATGTCACTCCTCTGCAGGCACTTTTCTTTCCACTTGCTGCAAGACGCTGTGACGTCTCCTTCTCGAGTTGCGTTTGCTAGAGATGGATTGTGATGTGGCGCTGTAAACACCATGAATGTTTCATGTCCTGCGAATCTCCTCACACTTGTTCTGATCACTGATACAGCACAACACTGCTCAATTACCTGGCTCAATCTGCTAGTCTCTACTCTGAGCTCCAGTAAAATCTTCAGTTCAGAACAGGAAGTATTCACCTGCACTCTTCGAACGCTTCATGAAAGAATACATGAAACATCGCATGCAAAACTCTAAACTCCTGTGATGATAGGTTACGAATAATTTAATTCAAGAAGACCACTGAATGAGCACATTCTACTAATTGCTGTCTATTTACAAGTCTCTCACAGCAAGATTCAATCTGGGCAATCTTTGCCTGGAACGGGCTGTAATACTTATTAATAATTGAAAGGCCTCACCTTTCACTTTCGCTCCACACGCTCTTCCAATCCACACACACACAACAGATGCATTCAGACATGATTGAAGACAGGGCTGTTGAACACAACAACACACGACGACTGTTCCTTGGCTCGACTACAGTGGAAGTCCACCACTCGCACAGCCAACATGGTCGGTTCAGTTGACCGCTCTACACAGTGAACTACTTAACAATGACAACAAAAACAGTGGTCACATAACAGCAATAATTCAATAGTACTACCAGCCTTACAATATTCCTCACAACAATGGCAATCAACTCTGCTCCAAACCTGTTCACACCAGCTCCTCCACACACACACACACACTCTCTCTCTCTCTCTCCAAGTCGGTCTACAGTCCACGGTAATACACATGCAGTACTCCAAGGCAGTACACACACAGTACTCTGCTCAGTACTCCAAGGCAGTACACACACAGTACACGGTAGTGCACATGCAGAACTCCAAGGCAGTACACATACAAAATACACACAGTACTCCAAGACAGTATACACGATGGCAATCTTCTAAGAATGTTGGATGCAGAAGTGGAAGTCTCCATCTGTTATTTGCAAACCTGTTAATCTAAAATTTTAATAACGTCAGTGCTCAAAGCTTATCGTAAATATTAGGTTATGCTGCATTTTAAAATGTTTAAGAATTGAAGGGTTAAATTCTGTAAAAAAAAAAAAATGAATGCATGTATCTTCTCTAGTTACAGAGTTCTAATAAATCAGTCCCTCCTGTAAAATTGGGTTTACTGGACATTGCCAGATTTGCTTCTAGACTCCTCATTTAATCATTACTCTACCACATTATTGTCTTGCAAGCAACTGAGTTCAGATAATTATTCTCTAGCCACATATTGGTCATTAAACGATTTAGGCCGGCTGTTGCACTTTAAGTCCATCCTACACACATGCTGTATGTCAGAGCAACACTATGCTGACCTGGAGCCGCTGAGCCGTGAAGTAGCAAGTGTCTGGGACAAGTGTATGGGGATTACCCGGCCAGCTAATCACGTCGCATAGCCTCTGCAGTAGCCGCAGCTGTAATACGGCCTGCTTCATTTAGCATCCCAACCCTCAGCAGATGTCTGTACAGCAGTGTGTTCTCTTTATACTACAGATCAAACATTGAATAAATGTTCCATATTTATGTTATCTACCAGCATCGGTGTTAGACATACCCTTATTGCTATGATATATACCGTTTTTAACATATCCTTAATATCCGCTTTCATGTCTGAATGATCTTTACCTTGTACTTCGAATCTCGGGATTCCGGAATGGATTCCTGGCTGGGTCGTAGGATTTGAATAGTAAATGGAAAACACTCCATTCGGCAACTTAGGATTTGCACTGTCTCCATCATTCCTGCAATTCTCACACAACGTTACTCTCTCCTACACTAACTTACACGTTCCCATGCACACCAACCAGAACTGCATCCTGATGTTTAATCTAATGCAAATCCACTCACGTCCCGGAACATACCGCTTAGTCGAGCAGCTCGTTTTCATATTCCTAGGTCTTCCCAGCCCAAAGTTTGCAACACTTTCTTAACACTCCTCGCTTGTCGAAAATCTCACCAGAATAAATCGTGCTGCTATGCTTTGAAACTTTTCCAGTTCTCCCATCAAGTATTCCCCATGAGAGTCCCATACAAAGGAACCATACTGTAATTGAGGTCTTACCAGTGACTTATACTCTCTCAGGCTGCATTGGAAATGAATACCAGGTTCATTCATGGGGGCAACGGTGGCTGGACGTAGCTAACCACTCTTTCACGTATAGTGTCCAGATTACGTGTATTGGAACTTTTATCTTCCAATATTGCATGGCCTGTGTGTAGATGTCTCTGGTTTCTATTGATATTTCAATAATTTGGCTCACTTTAGGTGCTGGTAGGATGCTATTGTTGGCGCCTTGTGCATTTTCAGAAGAAAATTACAGTCCGATACAGATTGGGAATTCGGACCACGTCTACCGGGGATAAAGCAAGCAGCCAGTAACGGTGTGTGATGTGACTGGCCCGTGGTCTAGGAGTAGCGGGCCTGCCTCCTACTCGAAGGCAAGGGATTTGATCCACGGCCAGGTGAGGAACTTTTGCCTGGAAGCGCTCAGTCTGTCTGAGACCAATTGAGGAGATATTGGCCCTAATCTAGAAAGTCAAGTAACGACCTGGAAGATTCGTCGGGCTGACAACGCGTTGCCTCGTAATCTGCAGACCTTTGGGCAGAGCAGCAGTTTCTTGGAAGGTCAAGGCCCATCAGGGCATTAATTCATGGACGAAGTTAGGTGACTGATTTTAAGGGGGGAAAATTTACACTTTTCATTTGCAATTTGTTTTACTTCGCACCGACACAGATAAGTCTTATGGCGACGATGGGATAGGAAAGGTGGATTTAATTAAGGTAAACCACGGAAAACCATCTTCAGGGCTGCCGACATTGGGGTTCGAATCCACTGTGCCCCGATTGCAAGCTCACAGCCACGCGTCCCTAAACCCAAGACCACTTGCTCGGTAAATTAACACAATTATCAGCCCTAATGTTTAAAGTATAAATACAGATAAACCAATAGTTCAATCACAACGTTGAAGAATCCGATACTCTCTAGTAATGTTTTATGTAATTTACCAGCCAATTTCACTGGGTATTGGTAGCATGCCCTACCCGGAGACCCTGATTTCGATTCCCGGCCTCGCCAGCCTCTTGATTTCAACTAAGGAGCTGTGTCACATGAGGGACAATGGCCCAGGTCACGAAAGTCAAGCAATGGGGCCGCAGTGAGGAAATAGTAAACCATGAGCAGCCATTTTCAGGACTACGAACGTCGTAGTCGGAAAACACAAGATTACAGCTTGTACAAAATAATGATCTTACTCGGTTTAAGCAAAACATATAAAGCCATGTGTGATATACAGTAACAATAAACTGCGAGGTTCTCGTATACACGGATGCGAACGCAAATTCATTTAAAAAGAGCGTTATATCTAACTCTTAATTAGGTAAATTGAAGGAAAGGGAAAGGTCCTGTGGTCTGCAGGGAGGTAATTCACAAATTATTTCTTGCGTTCTACGGTGTAACGAACAAGTTGTTCTGAACGTAGGTATATTGGCGCTAATATTTTGAGAAATAATTTCAACACTTAGCCTTATTTACTATTTAAATCGCACACTCTGATTATGCGGTGTAATTTTCAGATTACTTTTTTATGTCGTTTGGGAAGTAACCACATCTAATTTAATGAGGAAAACTATAATTTCTCTTGCTTCAGGTGAGTGCTGTAAATTATTTAGAATTCGTATTATATTTGTAAAGTATAAAGAGAGCCATTGACGTATTGTATCAATAGTTGCCTTGCATTATGAGAGCTCCTGGAGTTCTGTATCACAACTCATTAGAAGGAAACAAAGAGTTATCCAAACATACTCATCGCGAGCTAAAATAAAACATGAACCAATATGACGTGGGTTCATGAATATTCTGAACGAAAGTAAATTGACATACAGATGCATGTAGTGCCATAGGTGCAACGTAAAATGTCAGGCCTCCAGGGCATTTTCGTAAACCAAGGATTTTTCTACATAATCTGAAAGGGTGTGTACCTCATTCATCGTCCATTTGTTACGGATTTATACACTAAGATCACTTACATTTTCTAGCATGTGAACTTTAGTGTGTGATTGGATTAGTTCCTGAGATTAACCCTCTTAAACAAACATACTCAGAAAAGTGATATATACAGGGTGGTCGGAAACAACGTCAAACTAGTATATGAACATTAAAGCGTTGGTCATACTGATATTTAATTTGAAAAAATGCGTCTATACCTCGCGCCGTTGTCATTCTTTTAGCTGTTGAAGTTAGCCAATCAGATCGCATCGCGGGCTTTCCGAGGCGGTGTTGTTAAATTTGTACGTGGCTTAATACCGGCTTGAGAGCGCCAATGGAAGAAATAAACTTTTTCATGGGAGGGACTTAAAGGTGCGTGTTAGAATCAGAGATCTTAAAAATGTTTAAAACTGTTAACTCATGAAGGCTTTAAAGAAAGTGTGAAAGGTGGTATTGGTAAGAAGAAATCAATTTTTAGTTTTATAAGGAACATTTTTATTTGGAGTTCCCTCTTGAATTGCCTGTATGTTTCATTGATTTCGTATGATTGAAAGATCTTTGATATTTATTAAATTGTTACTGCACAATCCATTTCTCCACATTTTGTGAGCACTTGTTCAGTTAATACAAGATATTTATATTACATATCCTTCTACATACGATGACTACATTGGTTGCTATATCACTTCCAATCTTGTGTTTACGTTTTGTAAATGGCATCACATTTGAAAGTGTGATTTCTGAAAAACATTTCATTTTTTGCGTTTGTTTCCCATTTTCTCACAATACCTAAGGTGTAGCTGTGAAATATTTACCTCTCATTAACAGCATTATTGTTTTAATATGATCTACAATGGTAGAAATATCACACATAGTTTTATAATGAAAATCTACAGCCTGTATCCAGTCATTCGACCGGGTCAGGGATGGAATGAATGAAGCCCCCATCTAGCGGCGAGTATAGGAAATGTGCCGGCTGCCTAAGCCTGTCTCACTTCTCTGGGGCAATTATTAATGACTGACGGATGAAATGATGAAAGATGACAGGGAAAACCGGAGTCCCCGGAGAATAACCTGTCCCGCCTCCGCTTTATCCAGCACAGAACTCACATGGATTTGAACCATGGAACCCAGTGGTGAGAGGCGGGTGCGCTGCCGCCTGAGCCATAGAGGCTCTATAGTTTGGTAATATTTTAAAATATATATATATATATATTTAAACATTTAAGGACTTGATTTAAAAAATCCATACTTTGATTCCTAACCAACGTAGAATGAAGAATGTAGACTATTATATGTATTAGATATGAATGTATATCCTGCCAACATTTTATGTTATTACCTTGGACAGTTCCAGAGAAACGGGGATATAAATCTGTTAAATTTAACATTACCATGATAGGTATTTGATACTCATATTAAGCTCATAAGCAGGGCTACAACTATATGAAACACATAATAAACTGCAATGTACTTCCTTTGATTTAATAAGCAATAAATAACACATTCTCAGAATGTATCAAAAACTAGAGTTGTTTCTTGTAATAATAATTTCTCAGTACATCCTAGAATTTTGATCTGTAGTATGGTTGTTTTGCGGGTCAGTATTTAGCTGCAGTGCAGGCAGCAGAAGCCCTTTGTTCCAAAACGTTGAATAATTCCCGAGTATGAAAAGGCTCTTACCCCAGTAAGTTTTCAACTAACGAGGCTCTATCAAGAGAAGCCTCAAATCAGACGTAATTTGTTGAGCAAAATAAAAACAACAATGTGAACAAGTAGAACAGCGGAAGAAAAAGAACAGAGGATAGCTCACTGATTGAAAATCTATCGCGATAGAACTAGGTCACACCAGTACGACTAGGAGGTTTTCTCAAACTAGCTCGCTTTGTGATAAGGTGGACATGAAGTTAACGACCCTTTATGATCTTTCTTTCGGGCTGTAATGCTCAACATTAGCGAGGGTGCAGACCAGCCTTGTTCAGTGTGATCATTATATCTTTCTTCTTGGAGCACTGAGAATTGTGTCTTCTAAATTTCTACGTTACAGTTAGCCTCTAGAACGCGTACAAGGGTCGGTGTAGTGATAGCTACATCTCTCCTCCCCCAGGAACTGTGCTGTACTGAATGAGACTCCTGTACACCAGTAACCTCAGTGTCTTATGGGAATACAGCGACCGTGTTTAATATTCATGACGGGGATCAACACCGCCTACTAATGGCTTGCCTCGGTAACGAATTGATAAGTTGGTCTGAATAACACGCAACTCTGAGCTGCTTCGCAGTGATATATGGCATGAAAAATGCTTTATGTCATGGAATCGGAACTGGCAGTCCAACAGGTAGAAAAGAGAGTCACGTATTGCGATATATAGCGGATAACCAGAGATTTTCTTCTCTCAGTTGAAAATAGCTGCCATTATTCGAGATTTGCAGTATTTTAACATTGTACACCGGACACGACGACAGAAAACAATATTGAGTGGAGTGACAACAGTATAGACTACCCGCCGAACATGGTCGATTACATTGAGTTAAACTGCGTCGATACACACGACAAGGGAGTGAATGGGGTTTATACTCCTCACCTACTTGAGATAAAATGATGTTACCTTCTCTGCTATATTTCCATTACTTTTAAGGGTAGATGGTGGCAGATAATACGAAACTCAATGCATTTTAAAATATATCATAGGAAGATCTGTATTTTGAGAACGTATTCCTAAGATTTTACGCCCGAAATAATGTTATTAATGGATTAAATAATCTGAAATTCGAGGTCTGGCAGGAGCTATGCCACCTATTGTTTAAAACATTATTCCATATGTAATATACCTAGAGAGCTGGCTACGTTGTTTGGGGCACGTAGCTTGATGCATACATTCGGCAGATGGTGGACCCGAGTCTCATCGTTGGTAGCCATGCTGGGGCTGCATCTAAATTAAGATCACGATCGCTTCCTTCCTAATCCTAGCTCAGTCCTATTTCACTGTCCCCATAACAACTGTCTATGTCAGCGCGACGTAAATCAAATAGCAGGCGAGTTTCGATCCGTGTAACAGAAGGCAGGTATTCAATTAATTTTAATTCAATTCAACTCAATTCAATTCAGTTCAATTCAATTCAATTTCGTTTTGGAGGTTTGGTAATCATTTCATGGGATATTTTAGTGCCGGGAGTGACCAAGGACATGTTCGATTCACCTGGTGCAGATCTTTCCAGCTGACGCACATGCACGCCAAATTCAGTTGGTGATGCTGCTGCTGCTGCTGATGATGATGATGATGATGATGATGACGATGATGATGATGATGATGATGATCTGTTAGGGATATAACTTAATAATGTCCAATAACACCAACGGGTATTTTCAGAGCTTAACGTCGCAGTTCGACGGACGAATCAGCATCAACAACGTCATATTCCCTCACTCCATATGAACACCACCGGGAGGCTTGGAATTAAATTCAGGTTTTTGATAAGCAATGAAACTATGCAGCCTACTTGTTCGGTAAATTAAGTTACCCTGAATATTATAGATAAGGAATCACATGTCAAAATTCTTCTACAAACTGAACATATGAAATAATATTTCACAGAAAAGGAGACAAAGCTCCTGCCGGCCAACATTCTGGTGGTGAAATGTTTTTCCAGCATCGAGACTTAAACCGGCTGACTACGGTGTCAGACCATACAGACCTGATGCTTTTACGACAATGGCCACCAGCTGGGCTCTGGGAAAATAGTGGCAAGGTCTTCATTTCATTAAAGTTTTATATAAGTTAGGTGGTTCAGTACAATAAAATTTGATACTGGGCTGAGGAAAAGAAAACAAAACTACACGGTCCAGAATAGGTGAAGCTGAGTGAAGCTGTTAGATCGGATTTCCAGTGCAAATTTTATGGTGAGATTGAATATCATCAATAAATGTATTTTTCTACTTCTTCCTGATCCTCTACACATACCTTAATAATGATGTTATTCGCTTCTACGTCCCGTTAACTGCTTTTGCATGAATTTAGTCAAACAGTAGTTCGTTTACGTGCCAGTAAATCTATCGATACGGGGCTGACGTATTTGAGCACCTTCAAATAACATCGGACGGAGCCAGGATCGAACCTGTCAAGCTGGAGTCAGAAGACATTGTGTGCATTATTTTGAGAACCATTTAAAGGATTTCAAAAGGACTGTTCACCCATGTACTGCAATCTGTCTCCTGTCCATGTATGCTTCAAAGGCTGTGGTGGCATAACATATGCTGTTGCAGAGTTTTTACCATGCTCTTGTATCACGCGCTAGATGCGTCGCTTGACGTAGAGACCTACCAACTAACTCCTTCATCTCGTCGACTAACCTTGCTGAGCACTTCCTCAGGTCCTGGCTCATTGCAATGTTATTGCATTACGCTATGTAAATTTTTCTGAAAGCTCTCTACAGGGTGTTTCCAAAAATAGGGGGCATAATTTCAGGTATGTATTTGTTACATGTAGACAATCAAAATAGTGCATTACAACATGTGTTCGGAAATGCTTCCTTTCCAAGTTATAGTCTTCACAACACTGAACTTCACCGGAACGTTTTTCTTCCGCAGGTCATCGTCATTACAGAAGAAGTTCAAAATGTCCACCTCCTGCTTGAATACAGACCTCACATCGATGTCTCATTGATCTGCGAACACAATCCCAAACTCCGGGAGTATTGCGTATGTCCTCACACGATGCCACAATTCGATTCCGAAGGGTTTCCACATCAGAAACCCGAGACAAATACACCAATGATTTTAAATGGCCCCACAAGTAGAAAACGATTGGGTTCAGATCAGGTGAGCGTAAAGACCAAGAAATCGGGAAACCTGTACCTACCCATCGATTATAAAACATTCGATCCAAGTCAATGATGAATTTTAATGAAGAAGACGGCACACTCACCCAGATACAGAGTCATCGGAATTAATCAATGAAGGTTAAAATCTTCGACCCAGCCGGGAATCGAACTCGGAACCCATTGGGCCGAAGGCCAGCACGTTTCATTGAACCATGGATCCCGACAAACACGTGTCCTCATCCTGAGGTTATGCCCCTATGGAGATGAACTGTATCTACAATTTTAACCACCTGCCATTCTTAAATTTCTGGCAGTACCGCAAATCGAACGCGGGACCTCGAGCATGGCAGCTAGTAGTGCAAACCGTTACGCGGAGAGATAGGACGGTCTAAAATTGTAACAATAGGAATCCATCCATATTATTGTAAATGATATTCCTCGCAGATGGGTGTAATGTCGTATGATGGCCTGAAGAATCTTATGTGGCGAGAGAGTGTTTGTTGAGGACATGAGGGAGAAAGGAGCGTGACCAGCAGGCAACTACTACTCGGTTACAAAACATCTAACTTAACATCACATAGATTCGATTTCACAGTCTGGCATCTCAGAAATTGTTTCAGGGGGTACGGCCAATTTTTGCCTTTTGAAGTGTAACAGAAGGTGTATATTCCTCTCCAAGTCTCTCCTCCTTTCCGTTATCTCACACCGCTTCCATACAGCAACGTAATTTCTAAGGAGAGAGAATTTATCTTAAAACATACAGTAACTCCTTCTTTCAGTTTCACGATGTTTACTTACCCGATTGGGGTCGCGAGTGCATTGTAACCCACATATGTCGAACTGACCAAGTCGGATTCCCTCCCTGATGCCAATAGAATATAGCCTCGATTGCATGTTACTGTGGTGGATAGTAGTGTGATGCAGCGAATAGCTAATGCTGTCAATGCGATCAATGGCACCGAGCACGAAAAATGTGACCTCCCAGATTAAATTATCTTTAGACTGATCTGTTTTCAGATTGGTTTTGTAGTATGGTAATTAAATCTGGGTGGCTTATCCCGTGGCTGTGGCTGTCATAACAGTAGCCACCGTCACATCAAACTGGAAACATTTTTGGCTTTAAATTGTAAGTTTCCTAGTCATTGATGTAAGCCAAACTGCATACCAGATATTCACCCAACTGCCCTTCTTTTCATGTTCTAGGACAGCATGCTGTACGTTTTTAACGCTGTCTACCATCAAGTCTTGTCTAAGGAAAAAGCAAAATTATTTTCCACATTTTCACAGATTTGATATCTCCCTATCATTTTGCTATTACTAAAATATTCTCTCACCGAGCGAGTTGGCTGTGCGGTTAGGGGTGCCCAACTATGAGCTCGCATTCATAAGATAGTGGGGTCGAATCCCACTGTCAGCAGCCCTGTAAATTGTTTTCCGTAGTTTCCCATTTTCATACCAGTCAAATGGTGGGGATGTACCTTAATTAAGGTCACAGCCGCTTCCTTCCCACTCATAGCCCTTTCCTATCCCAACGTCCGCAAAAGACCCAGAGTATCTGTGTCGGTGCGACGTAAATTATCTTGTACATAAATATTCTCATTTCGGACTCTTATGGTGTACCTTGGGCATCGTAGAGGGTGACATTCTCTCTCAGGCCTGGAGATGTGCCGCGGTGATTTGAGACGGGAGCGGCCATGGCCTATAAGAGGAACTATCCCTGCATTCACCTTAGTGAAGAGAATGGAAAACAACGAAAAACCATTCTCCGGATAATCGATGGTGGGACCAGTAAACCGTCTCCCGAATTCAGGTCGGTAAAAGCTCGGTAAAGTCTGCCTCTGTGGTGTAGTGGTTAGTGTGATTAGCTGTCAGCCTCGGAGGCCAAGGTTCGATTCCCGACTCTGCCACGAAATTTGAAAAGTGGTACGAGGGCTGGAACGGGGTCCACTCAGCCTCGGGAGGTCGAGTGAGTAGAGGTGGGTTCGATTCCCACCTCAGCCATCGTAGAAGTGAATTTCCTTCCCTCTTCCTTGTGTATCCCTTCCAATCTTCCTATCTCCTACCAAGGCCGTTGTTCAGCATAGCAGGTGAGGCCGCCTGGGCGAGGTACTGGTCATTCTTCCCGGTTGTATCCCCCGGCCGCATGTCTCACGCTCCAGGACACTGCCCCTGAGGCGGTAGAGGTGGGATCCCTCGCTGAGCCCGAGGGATAAACCGACCTTGGATGGTAAACAGATAAAGAAGAATAAGAAGGAAAAAAGCACGGTAAAGCCGAAGCTACTCTGTTTGTTTATCATGTTATGCCTTCATACGTTTAAGCGGGTAAGAAACTCGCGTTTTATAGTGAGTATTTAAAGGTATATGAAGCGTGAACTTAAAGTTTTGCTCGTCTTCTGCAGCGAACGTGAAAGACGAAGAGAGAGAGAGAGAGAGAGAGAGAGAGAAGTTTCTCAATCATGTCAGATTCAGAACAACTGGGTCTCCCCCGGTTCACGGGCCATTAATCAATCCTGTAGCTTGTCACAGGATTTGCTCAGGTGTATACTGAGAGTTCGCGTGTGTATTACCTTAACACTAACTTGCAGCTAACATCTTACTCTATGAACGTTCGCTCGTATTGTGCTCACTACAGGATGCATGAAAACTCAACGGCAAGACTTCAGGAATTAACTCCTCGTGTACAGGGTGTGTCAAAACTATACAGACAAAAACATCAGGGATGCTCTTCGTGCTGTGTTAAGGACGACAGTGCAATCGGATTGGCAGAGATTTTTTTAATGCTATTTGTTCGGGGCGTCGACCTATAGAGATCTTTTGCCCCTACTTGCAGTATGTGATGTGAATCTGGGTGTAATTGGAATGGAGGAAGTGTAGAGTGTTGAATGTGAGGAAAAGAACGTTAAGAACGACACAAGCACCCAGTTCGCAGGCCAGGATATTAATCATTTACAATGAAGAACCCCTGACTCAGCCGGGAATCGAACCCGGGGCCGCCGTGTGACAGGCGGACGCGTTGCCCCCTACACCGTGGGGCCGGACAATGGCAGAGATAATTTCTCTTTTCGAGAAAATGAAGTAGCTTTCTTACCTACGGACGCTCGATTCAAATTGACGAACTATGCCAGAGCACGAGTCGCTGCCGTGCTTCAGGGAAGAGAAGAAGAGGGAGGGGAAGTGGGGTGTATGATGAAGACAGAGATAATGCTTTACGCGTATTCACAAGTTTCCTCGTTCACATCGCACGTGATTGTCCTTGTACCTTACAGGCAATATCCACAGTTCGTTTATTAAACAGCCGTAACTGCACACACAGAGATCATTTCCCTTTTCGTCTGTTGGTCGCAGTAACGTTCTTCATTATTTAACATGCTCGAAGATGCAAAGCTCAAAACATTGTAAATGAAATGAAATACTGAACGAAGGAAACAATACGCCCAGTGGTTTGATTACAGTAGATGTTAATTTTGTCCCCCTCCTACTTAGATAGGGGCTGCCTGGCCGAGGCGGTAAAGGCGTGCTCGGTTCTCCCGGAAGGACGTGGGTTCGAATCCCTGTTAGGAAGTCGAAAAATTTAAGAAACGAGATTTCCACTTCCGGAGGTGCACATGGCTCTGAGGTTCACTCAGCCTACACCAAAAATGAGTACCAGGTTAATTTCTGGGGGCAAAGGTGGCAGGGCGTAGAGCTAACCACTCTACCCCATCATGTGCCGAGGTTACGGATAGTGGAAGCTTTTACCTTCCACCCCTCCAAGGGCCTTCATGGCCTGTGCGGGGATGACTTTGACCTACTTAGATGCGGAGTTCACAACGGTGCAGTAGTGAGTCTGTTCAGGATGTGTGGTGTGTCGCGAATAACATGAAAAGTTACCTTTATATTCTTGGTACAAGTTCATCTTCTCTTTCTACGGGGTTCGCATAGTTGGCAATGTGTGAGGAACAAACTGCCTACTGGGGCTGAGAAGTGACTATGTGAAACGAACGCGAAAGTAGTGCATTTGCACCGAGCATTACCTCTGTCTCCCACTTCCCACTTCCCGTCCCTTCCCTACTCTGACGCACAGCAGCAGGCATCGGCTGGCACTCTGGCAATTTGAATCACGCACCCGTAAGTAACGAAGTAAACTCATTTTCTCGAAAACTTTTTATGCACCAATCCGATTGCACCATCGTTCCTAACATAATACGAACGGCATGCCTGATTTTCTTTTGTTGGTATAGTTCTGATACACCCTGTAGAAATAATAGCAAAAGGTATGAAAATATGGATCCGGAAATGCATCATTACAGAGCTGTCCAAGCTTTGGTAACGTTAGTGCAATCTGACATTCCCAGCACTGTTGCACGGTTACATTGAATGCTTCTGCAACGTGAGAAGGAACACTTTGTTTACATATCAGGTGAAATGTACAAAGAGACTTCCTCTTGCACGAATACAGCCTTCCACTTGCGTGCGAAAACACGACAGACATTACATGTCGTCCAAGAGGTTAAAGTCAGGAGACCTTGGTGGCCAAGTAAAGGTTGAGTAACTCTTCAATTTCCTTACACTTTCTGGCATACTCCTTTAATAAAAATCCACAGCGTGTTTCCGGTCATTCCATCGAGTCAAGTATGGAAGTAATGAAGTCCGCATCGAGCGAAGTGGATAGGAATGAAGCCATCAAAGCGAAGTTTGTTGCAGTCCTCATGACTGAAAGATGAAATGAAACGATATTGGAGAGTGTTGCTGCAGTGAAAGATGACAAGGGAAACCGGAGTACCGGGAGAAAAACCTGCCCCATCTCCACTTTGTCCAGCAGAAATCTCACATGGAATGACCGGGATATGAACCACGGAACACAGCGGTGAGAGGCCGGCGCGCTGCCTCCTGAGCCGATGCTTGTTTGGGATGATTTTTATGTCGGACATTTTAGACCTAAAAAGAGAGGCTCTAAACAAAGCAATGGCGAAATGTTTTAACGGGAAAATTTTAATAAAATTCTGATCACTGTGGAAGTAAGAGAACAATATGTATTTCCATTTATCGGAACTTCTTATCTTCCATGTAGGTGGAATTAGATGACGCATTTATTATCTGCACCATTACATGCCGTAAGAGGCTACTGAGAGGGGAACAACCAAAGAATCTGTACTCGCTCTCTCATACCCATGATTCTCTGTTTTTCCGTGTAGCGTAGAAATTTACGTATTATTATTTTTTGGGCGTGGTCAATATTTGGATGGGTTGCCACGTGCTGTTGGTGGGCGGTAAGGAAATGGAGGGGCGGAAAGGAACTGGACACCCTACCGTACGTAAACTCCGGCTCAAGCACACCTCTGCGGATGTTCGCACCTGCCTTCGCACCGGATCTCCTGAGATCTGCGAAGTTAAGCAACATTGGGCGAGGTCAACATTTGGATGGGTGCCACGTGCTGTTGGTGGGCGGTAAGGGAATGGAGGGGCGTAAAGGAACTGGACACCCTACCGTACGTAAACTCCGGCTCAAGCACACCTCTGCGGAGGTTCGCACCTGCCTTCGCAACGGATCCCCTGAGATCTCCAAAGTTAAGCAACATTGGGCGAGGTCAACATTTGGATGGGTTGCCACGTGCTGTTGGTGGGCGGTAAGGGAATGGAGGGGCGTAAAGGAAATGGACACCCTACCGTACGTAAACTCCGGCTCAAGCACACCTCTGCGGAGGTTCGCACCTGCCTTCGCACCGGATCCCCTGAGATCTCCAAAGTTAAGCAACATTGGGCGAGGTCAACATTTGGATGGGTTGACACGTGCTGTTGGTGGGCGGTAGGGGAATGGAGGAGCGTAAAGGAACTGGACACGCTACCGTAATTAAATCTGGCTCAAGAACGCCTCTGCGGAGGTTCGCACTTGCCTTCGGGCAGAATACACCCTTACCCTTGCCTTATATGATGAATAAATCCCTGAAGTTTCCATACACTCTACTTACAGTGTTATATTCCTTATATACCATTCCAAATCGAGTCGATAGTCTATCTGCAGACATAAAGACCTATGTCTAAATCTCTTAAGAATTTGCCTCAGTGTTCTCTTTCACCAGACCTGTGAAGATCTCTGGCCACTACGAGAGAGCAGCGCATGGTATACATAGCAAAAAAGTAGTAGTCTAGAAAAGGAAGACTGTTATTATCACCTGGCTGAGAAACTCAGACGGTACAGTGCTGTCCATTTGAGCCAAATATTGGGGGATTCGATCGCTGCTCAGTCCAGTATTTGTTAATATTCAAATAGGACAGCCTGACGTCGGTAGATCTATCTGCATATAGAACAATATTATTATCCACAGTGCACAATTTAGCCGACATCACGTTCCCTTAGTAGGTTAGATTCGGCTAAATCTGTAATATTAAGACAAATTTGGAAGTATGATACATATTGATAATGATTATCAACAAAATACTAACAGACTGCAACAAGTATTATTTTTGCTATGTTGTAAAAAACATTAAATTTTTTCTCAGTTAATTCATTGTAATTATAATACTCCAGACAAATTCGCAATTGTCCGTGAATTCATTTCTGATAACACTGTAAATAGTATTAATTATTATTATAAGTATTAATTATTAGTAATAATAAATATTGTAGAAAAGTTCACTTTGAACGAACTTGTCCTCTCAACACAGTAAACAAGCTTTTTTCGATGTTATCATCACAGGGATCCACTATACAATTTTCAGTCTTTACCATAAGAGTATAAGATGTTTAGAGGACGTAATAAGACGATCAGAACTTCTCCTTATCAGGGATTAAACTACAGCAAATATAAATTGTTGGTTACTGAAAAATTAGCTGTACTATGGATTTAGTCGAGCCTGCAGGGAAAAATCGATATACTTTCTCTTATTTTATGTATAGAATCATCAGCAGCAAAAAAAACAGGATAATTCTTTTGCATTTATTAATGTGTCTCCCAAACGGTTAACCTAATAATTAGGGGGTGTATTTTAATGAACTAAAAGTGTTAAAAATATGTAAGGAAATATTGCGTAAGTATCATTAAAGTATGATCAAAAAGGACAAAAATATGACCTAACAGATTAATTAATTGATGTATAAACATGTGATTGTATAGCTTGATTAATTTATTTTCATATAACTTTAATCTCATAATCAATGAGCATTCTGCTGTTAAATTCATTGTTATATTATTAAGACGTCACGTCTACTGTAACCCAACAGACCATCATTATGGTATAATGTATGCGTGGTATACTTGGTAATATGACCAAGGACTAGGCAAAAATTCAATATAAAAGAGCTGTTTATGTAATTACTGGGTTTTTTCTTATGTATCTTCGTTTCGTGCGACACGCCCCGAGGTCGTTGTGTGCATGCAATGCATCTGATAGACTCCCTTCAGTTTCTCTTTAGGTTAATGAGATAAACATGCTCGTGGAAACTTTCATAGTCCGCTGTGAAACATACAGTACATAGAACGTTCATGCTATGGATTTTATTTCCTAATGTTTTCAAGTTAACTACTCATAGTTTCCTTAGAAGTCCATTCTTGCTCATTAGGCCACTATGATGAGTAGAACTATTTCTGAATATTCCTGTGTGTTTCAAGCTTTCCTTTAGGTAGAAATAGAACGAATTTCAAGCATGTAAAAATCTATATCCATCAAAAATCTACCAAACGTTTACTTTTACTTCTTTTCTTGGACAATTTTGAGAGTTCCAACTGCGTGGAATACTTTTTAGAATAATTATGCAACTAACGAAGTAGTTAAGTAGAAGTGTCCGCAGAAAATTATGGTTTGGCTGGGCTAAGTGAGGTAGCTGACTGAGCGCTGGACTCCTCAACCCAAGTTTACACGTTCCAGACCAATGCCGACAGGATCCCTCTTTAGGACGATATTATAGCATGTCGTAAAACTAATGAACTTGAAGGTCCAACTGAAGGAAAAAGTTCATAAAAGTGAATGAAACATTTATAAGTCCGGCGTCTTGGCGGACTAGTTAGCGTAGCGCCAATCGGTTCAGTTGATCCTGGGTTTGATTCGTAGCCAGAATGTCGATGTTAGCAATGTCGGCTGAGTTCCTTTAGTCCGAGAGCCACGAGGTTTAATTCATCTACAATTCATCATTCACACATAGCATATCCCACATATCCCGAAATATGATCCTGCTTGCTTTTCGTTATTGGTTCTATTGTGGAAAATTACCAACATTTCCTCACCCTTCTCCATCCATTTTATTTTCCTCAACATCTGCCTTAACATAATTCCTGGATAACACTCTCCCCTAGTTCCATTTCCTCCGCAAACTTCCCCACGTGCCTATCCATTGAGTCACCCATAAACAAAGCCTCAATCTCACCCTCTTCATAAGATCCCCTCCTCTCCTGGTCAGCTTCAACTTCCCTGGCACCTGCGGAATCTACTTGCTCCTTCCTCCTCCCCGTCTTACTAACTTATTCCGCCTACCTCTTCCTATCCTCTACGTTTCCCTTTCGTCTTGCCTCGCATCTACTCTCTGACACTTCCCTGATCTCATTCTTCCTTTTTCTGTTCTACGTGCAATGACTCAGGCCTACTCCTCAGCAATACCTCTCCTGGGCCCACTCCATGAGGAAGATCCTTAGTCCTCATTCCTTCCCCTTATAATCTTTCACATCGTATTGACGGGAGGAAGGGCATCAAAGTAAAACTAGGGAAATTTAACGTGTACTACACCCTACGTGAAGCCCGTCCGTGTTGGGAGAAAGCAATGGAAGAAGCAGAATGATCCATTTTATTTACGTATAGCTAATCATGCTTACTATCTATATTAGTCCTGACCAAACACCGCACAGCTCAGTACCTCGCACGTGTGTAAAAGTTCACGAATCTGCCTGGACGTTCCCTCTGCTGTGCGGCAGATGTGCAGAAAGTCGGACGGGGAAGCAGTTCGTGGTCAGGCATGTTATTAGAGTGATGATGGCTCTTCTGGGTCAGTCCAAGCATCTTATCCTACAATCAGTGCTGTAGTTAACACACGGCAATGAGTAGAACCCATATTATTACGCTTTTTCAGGTTTCAATACAAACTTATTCAAGCGATTATCAAATATACTCTAGCCCGGATAACAGTTCGGTTTTGTGATTTTCATAAATATTACGAATACGGCTTATTGGAAACCTATATTGCATGTTACTCCTCCTGCATTACGAAAGAGCCGACTGCATGACACTTACTATTAGCCAACTTGGTTTGCATTCCATCCTATTACCTCCCCTAATATTAAGCAAAACACACCAAGGAAGTAGTGACCTCTTATAACATTATAATAAAGAGAGAGGAGTTGCAGTTTCTGATTTTTTAACGAAGAGAACAATTCTAAACGTTTGTTGTGTGTTAGGAGAGGCCATTTCAACTGAACAGCCACTGTGCTTGGCCTAGGACAGCCCCGTGCCCTCAGGGCTGCGAGCGAGCCCTGAAGGATAGATAGATAGAATAGAGAGAGAGAGAGCGAGTGCGTGGGAAAGAAATATAGGAGAGTGAGGTGTATGTACGGCACGTTTATTGAGAAATAGAGAGGATTCAAGAATTACAGATCGGCCTTTAAAAAACAAGAAAATAAAACTATCTTGACCGAGCTGGATAGCTGCAGTCGCTTAAGTGCGGCCAGTATCCAATATTCGGGAGATAGTAGGTTCGAACCCCACTGTCAGCAGCCCTGAAGATGGTTTTCCATGGTTTCCCATTTTCACACTAGGCAAATGCTGGGGATGTACCTTAATTACGGCCACGGACGCTTCCTCCCCACTCTTAGCCCCTTCCTGTCCCATCGTCGCCGTAAGACTTACATGTGTCGGTGTGACGTAAACAAACTTTGAAGACACCTGACAGTTCTTTGACAGTAGTTTGAGCATATGCATAAACCAGTTTCCAAAGCAACATTAGAAAAACATGAAGTGCATTTACTCCTGCTGAGGTTTATGATAGAGCTAAACGTACTTACTAATATGCTTGCCAATGCGTGAATACGCGGAATCACTTTTGGTCCCAAATTCTTATCCAGTAACATGTAAGGAGGCTGCCAATAATACTGTAGTACCTATCTTTCAGTGGTAGAGTGTCGGCCTCCGGATCCCAAGATAGCGGGTTCAAACCCGGCAGAGGTAGTCGGATTTTTGAAGGGCGGAAGAGAAAGTCCATTCGGCACTCCATGTCGTAAGATGACGGCATGTTAAATATATCTGGTGACACATTTGGTGTTTACCCGACAAAATTCATTAAATCTAAGCCATGGACGCCCAAGAGAGTTTTGGTTTACTCGGTCTGCCATCCAGTGGACCTAGAGAAAAACGCAACGTCGAAATTGACGAGCAGACAGTCAGATGGCGTCAAATTGAAATGTCCGCATACAGTAGCTGAGGCCATACGATTATTATTATTTTCATTAACATTATGTTTTATTGAAGCCTTATGAGTTATCTTTAAAATTTGATTGGAGCCTTCTAAAAAATTTACATAAAATATTTAATTCTTTCACTTCATATTTTATTCGAGTTTCTACTAAGAGTTAGAGCCACAATGGGGTTAATAATAAACAGAGAAATATTGACTGCATTGTTACTGTGTCGTTTTATGTCGTGGCAATACAGTTTCTTACATCGAGTGGTGGGAACGCAGTTGAGAAGTAGCTTATTCCATCCTCAACCTACCCGTGTAACGAGAGACCGGCACGTAGGGAGATCAAAAGAGGGTATAAACTGTCCAGGTACCCCACATGCGTGCGAAAACTCTTCACTCGGTGCGAGATTCTTGGTCGGCCCTTATCTAAGACTGATATACATTTTCGGCGGAGAGGAACTCCTTGCCCCAGTTCGTGTCAATAGAACGCAGTTATAGATCGTAAATGACTCTGGAAGAGAGGAAGATAAAGGTTTCCACAATAGGCAACCTTAATCAAAAATGTTATAGACGTGTTAGCTCTATTGATGGCAACCTCTGTCCACTGACCTCTGTCACCAAATTTCAATCCTTCTAAAATGATGCAATATTGGCGATCTACCAACCAATTCGGATATTCCGATCGAGCTACAAGTTAGTTTAGAAAGCAGGACGCTTCTTCAAGTTTCCTTTGGATAAGGGTTTCAGTTTTCACTGTGTGGGCCACCTCAGGTATTTAGCATGGCGAAAGCAATGTCATAGACTGTCTAAATGTATACTCTTCCTTAAAAAATCAACAATATCGAGCGGAACCGCAAACGTAGGACATTCTACCACTGACCCATGGAGGCGGCTTGTTTGCAGAAATTACTCTGGAGATAAAGATGAGTTCTGAACATCAAACTTATGTGCTATTCATAAGTTGAAGCCTTGTTCGTATAACTACTTCTTGACTGAGAAATCGAACCCACGATCTTTCCGGTGACAGAGAAGAGATCCTTACTACCATGAATCCGTACACCCATTACTTTCCTTGTTAGAGTATTCCGGCTGAAATTCGAAGAAATCTAATTTGATCCAAGCTTAAAAGGGATTCGATAAAATGAGCGCTAAAGTGTTGGTCCATTATGCAGTTTTCACTGTCAATGAAATCATATATATCGGATTTGGCGATTACGCTAATGTGCTAATGGCTGTATAATTATGAAAATTAAATTAACAAAAGCCCATATAAGCTGCAATGGAAACAAAATTGAGCATGCATTTTAAAAGTAATGCAATATAAATTATCATAATATTTACATTCTATTTCTCTCAACCAAAAATTATTGCTTATTTGCAACAAAAGCGAGCTGAAATATACGACCAGGGTCATGTCATATTATTCCCAATGTTCATGGTGGCGTGACTACGCGAGTTCATTAATAACTGCACCAAACGCCACCTCATTCATGTACTGTACGTCCGGTAATAAAACTTAGTACATTCAGTGAGCCTCTCCCGAAGTGAAACAGAAGTTATTACATAACTTTGTGTGTACCAGAAGGAAGAGGAATGAAACATAAAATGCCAATAATTAATCCACTGTCCTTATAGCCGTATGTCGGCGAATGCCAGAACAGGCACGTTAACGGCATCGTTTACATTTTAAGTAACTCCTGGACCGCATCCATTCTAAAGGGTACCAGTTCATGCTCTGAACATGAAACGTTATATAAATCGGTACGGAGAAGGGGGTGCTATGATTGGCGGTGATGCAACGAAATTGTATATATACCAAATATTTCCATATAACTCAGAAAGTACTACAGATTTCTGAACGGGAGTAATATAAATGTCTGTCTCTGATTTGATGTCGACATCATAATAAAGATGATTGCCGTCCAAGATGGATTTAAAATCCCCTGTCACCGCAAGCGAAACATTAGTGGTTTTTTTCATTTTGTGCTATTTGCTTTACGTCGCAGCGACACAGATAGTTCTTATGGCGACGATGAGATAGGGAAGGCCTAGGAATGGGAAGGAAGCGGCCGTGGCCTTAATTAAGGTACAGCACCAGCATTTGCGTGGTGTGAAAATGGAAAAAAACGGAATACCATCTTCAGGACTGCCGACAGTGGGGTTAGAACCCACTATCTCCCGATTACTGGATAATGGCTTCACTTAAGCGACTTTCAGCTATCGAGTTCGGTAAAAATTTGTGTAGTTAGACATAAAATCGGACAAGATGTTTGATCATTCCACTTGATCAAAACACGCAACGAACTAATATCATGGGAATTAAACAAATTTTAGAGATTTGAACGATACAATATAGAAAAATGTCTGTATTTCAGGGAAAAGTCTAAATATCTTCCAAATAAAAAGGTCAATAGGTTACAGGATAAACAAGCATCGAATTCTTAATCTACAAAGCCCTGAAAGTCATCCAGCAAACGGCCCATAAAACTCCGGTCGCAACAGAAACTCGAAGCAGGAGCCGAGTCAGTGCGAGCAATGAAAGTTGATGGCGATGATGGCGCTATCCCTGTCACTGACAGCGGTTCGAGTACTATACTTATGGATAGCGACCACAGCAGTGTCAGGAGTTTTGCTCCACTTATTTATTTCAATGCATGCACATCCCAGATTCATAAGAAAACGTTTCGCGCAATAAAGACTTACAGCAGTGTTCCGGACACCACTTGCTCGCAGGTGCCACAGAAAAGAAGCTACACTTCATCCAGCTACACACTTAGAAAATTTATAGATATTGTTCAGAGAGTATTAACTGACTGAAGAAATAAATGTGAAGAAAAGACCATTTCTTGAACAAAACTATTTCAGTGAAACTAGACCTTTATCAAGGTGAGACGCACTATAAAGAACATTTTAGTCATTTATAATATTATAAAGTATTGTACTGTATTTCAGTTTGAAACTACAAAGGGATCATTCTAACCTTAATATTAGATAGCAATACACTAATTTTTTTCCAGAAAAATAAATACGAATGGAATTATGTGAACCTTATTTGGCTGCAAAAAGTCGATGGCTGCACCAATAGTCTTCACATTTCTGTACATCAGGCAGTAAAACGAGCCTCTCTCGAAGTAATAAAACATCAGCATTTAAAACATAAACGTATCGGGAAGAAATATAAAATGCCTATAATTCATTTAGTGGCACAGCTAAGTTACGAACACTTGCACTGGAAAAGTAGGAATGAGATTCTTAATCTTATTCTGCTTCCTGATGTTTTCACCTAAGATAAGGATTTGACAGAGATTCACAGCCGGATGTCCTCCCTCACACCAACCCAATATATTTTCTTCTCCTTCTTCCTCTCAATAACTTTCCGCAATTACCTCGGTTCGGCATTTTGAAAGGATTTGGCCTAGTTTTACATCCGGATGCCCTTCCTGACGCCAAGCCTATATGGAGGGACGTATTCACTAATATTTTTACAGAGCGAGTTGCTGTGTATTTTGCATCACATAGCTGTCAGTCTGCATTCGGAATGTACTGTGTTCTAACCCCACTGTCTTCAGCCCTGATGATGGTCGTCCATGGTTTCCCATTTTCAAACCAAAAAAATGCTGGGGATGTACCTCAATTAAGGCCACGCCTGCTACATTCCCACTCCTAGTTGGTTCCTATCCCATCGTCGCATGTCGGTACGACGTAAAGCAAATTGTAACACAAACATGTAACCCTCGAAATAGATGAACTAACCAGACGAGGTTAAAAGCCCTTGTCTTGCCGGGAATAGAACCTGGAGCTCTCTAAGTCTAAGGTTACTACGCTGACCATTCAGCCAATATCATTGAAATGGAAATAAAAATCCCTCATAGAATTATTTTATTAATATTGGAACAGAGATAAAGAAAGGAGTGATTACTTAGATAATCCTGAAAAAAGTCAAAGAGTTAATATTTTATAAAACCCCTTAACGAGTACGCAAGTCTAATTACAATGACCGGGGTTTTTATATAAGATAGCAATGTCTATGCTGGACCAGTTAAAAGATGTTAGGACCCTTATTATGTCTTTTATAGCTGTTGAACTCCGGACAGAGTAGCAGCGAACAATCGAGCACTGAAATGCAACAGTAATTTTAAATCTGAGTGGGAAGTTGACAGTTTCGCAGCGAGACATATGGAGCAATATCTGGCCCGCGAGAAGAAGAATTGACTGCTCGGCCAAACCATTGTGCGGAAAAGCACCGCAGCAAAATTTGTTACAGCATAATGGAATGGGAGCATTTTGCTTTGAAGTGCCTCTAGAGAAAAGTTCTTCGTATGAGAGCGACGAAACAGGTTCTCGTGTTTCTCGGAGCTTGCCTGGCATGGGAGAGAGCTGATAGATCACTTCGCGAGCGGTGGGTGCTCACCAAGTCGATTGTGAAGTCTACAGCGTTACATTCTGCTTGAAAGTTAGGTCTAAGCGGTACACGGGAAAACGGGGAGCCTTGTTTTTTCTTATTCTTCTAAAACTTGAGATATCCATTCCATGGGTAGCTTCACATGATATAATCTGAAATGGAAAAAAAGAGATCCGTAGCAGTAGGCCCGTTTACTGATACGAGGTCGGGTATAAGATGAGATAAAATTATATGGCATGGTTTTTCGGTCAAATGCGCTTCCTAACACAAATTTCGTTGAGGTGGTGGTGGTGATTATTGTTTTAAGAGGAAGTACAACTAGGCAACATTAATCAGAGGGGAAAACGGCAG
Organism: Anabrus simplex; assembly: GCF_040414725.1. Lineage (NCBI taxonomy): Eukaryota > Metazoa > Arthropoda > Insecta > Orthoptera > Tettigoniidae > Anabrus > Anabrus simplex. The sequence goes on from NC_090265.1 coordinate 1,678,579,220, forward strand.
GGGAGCAACACTTCGAAAAATGATGATATCGGCCAAAGCAAGACAAGAGCCACAAAGGATGTAGGTAAGGGTTATTCTACCCGAAGGCAGGTCCGAACCTCCGCAGAGGTGTTCCTGAGCCGGAGTTAACGTGCGGTAGGGTGGCCAGTTCCTTTCCGCTCCTCCATTCCCTTACCCTCCACCAAGAGCGCCTGGCAACCCATCCAAATCCTGACCGCGCCCAATGTTGCTTAACTTCGGAGATCTCACGGGATCCGGTGTTTCAACACGGCTACGGCCGTTACAGAGGATGTGAAAAATGTTAAAACTGCCTAGGCCTCGTGATCTAAAGCCGTCGGTGTCTGAAATTAACAATAGTTTACCAAGGAGCGTCGGATAGAATAGATGAAGCTGAAGAGCCCGGCACAAGTAATTGGAAGTATTGCTACAACTCAGCTAAGGCCCCTATGTCGCTAACACACACTTCCAAGTTACGAGCAACTGCGGCCCCTTTTAATAACCTTTAATGGCAGGTACGAGATATCATTGGTGTTATTCTACCGCCTCCGCCCACAGGGGAACACAAAGGGCATGAAATTTAGGTCTTGAATTCTTTAATACCGTCGAGGTCGGAAAAAGAACAAGAGTTGACCAAGGGAGGTCGAATAGAATAGATGGAAGTGAAGAGCATGTTACAAGTAAGTTGAACCAATGTCTGGATTCAGCTAAAGGCCCCGTGATCACTAAACCACGCTCCCAAGTAAAGACAGGCAGGGAATGACTTGGATGTCGTTCTACTGCCCACACCCACAGGGAGCTTCAGTTGAGGAGATAATGAAGATGTAATTGAATGATGGTGAATGTAACTGGGTAAGGAAAAAAAAGGAATCGGCTATAACTTATGAACAGGAACTCTCTCGTCATTTTCTTGGAAGTGAAAATGGGGAACCACAGAAAAACATTCTCAGGACAGTCAACGTGGGTTTTTACCCACCCATCTCCCCAGTGCGGAGCTTGGCTCCATGGCCTTAGCGCATTAACACGGACAGGCACATCACTAGGTCCTAGGTGCTAAAACGTCCAGTTGAATATTCGCCATGCAGGGAAGAGTTCCACTGATTTAAGAAAGAATGGACTGCTTGAGTCAGTGTTAAGGGTGTGTTTATCTCCAGTGTATTGGTAGAGTGCCCAGTGCTGCAATATAAGTGTAAAAAACATGCCCAATACGCGGAAGTCCTGAATGACATTCCTGGTCATATCAGAGATTTTTACCTGGTTCGAGGTCTATTCATTCTATCTGATGATAATTCAGGAGGTATCTGACGGTTAGATGAAGACCCTGGCGTAAACAGGCAAGAATAACAGCCGAAAAGATTAGTAATCTGCAGGCCTTCGGGCTGAGCAGTAGTCGTATGTTAGTTTAAGTCCGTTTAGGTCTGTTGCACTATGAAGGTTTAGTGTTGGTAGGCTCAGTATAGTAATTGATGTCATGTTTCAACAATGTCCATAATTGTGTGATTATTGTACATTTCATTGTTAGATGTGACTAGTGCGTATGCGAAGACAGTGTGTTTTGCGGTGAAATTGACAAATATAAAATTCAAAGAAGTGTGATGCAGTGAGCCAGGTCTTTAATTGTATAACAACACACTGTGCAAATCGATATGTGTTACTTAAGTGAATATGGAAGATACGATGTTATGTCTACACGTAAATCTAAGATAAGTACTTAAGCCATTCATTAATAAATAAACTTGCAACGGATTCTAATCTTAGACTTTTTTCCTTTAAAACGTTCGTCCATAAAATTTTAAAAATGGCAATGAGTCCCTTTCTTCCGGGTACACTTCTGCTTTAACTTCAACTCATTCTCTTACAATGACGGATACAGTCGTTATCAGTACTTAAATCGGAAATTCAGTACTGTGACTCTTGCTTTTGTTTCTATTGTGATATTACGTTCATAGGGAGCACTAATGTAGGTATTTACGAGCCGAACTGTAAACCTACAACCTGTTTTCCAGTCAGTGATCGGGTCAGGAATGGAATGAATGAAACCCCATGTTGCTGCGAGGATATGAATTGTGCCGGCTGCCGAGACCTGTCTCACTCCTCTGGGGCAATGATGAATGACTGACAGATGAAATGAAATGATAGTGGAGAGTGTTGCTGGAATGACAGGGAAAACCGGAGTATCCGGAGAAAAACCTGTCCTGCCTCCGCTTTGTCCAACACAAATCTCACATGGAGTGACCAGGATTTGAACCACGGTGTCCAGCGGTGAGAGGCCGGCGCGCTGCCGCCTGAGCGACGTAGGATCACTATGAGCGACCGAGCCGAGTGGCCTTGCGTGCTAACGAGCTTCGACTATGGATTCAAGCTGTGCATTCGAGAGATACGTGTGTTCGAACACAACCGTCAGGCGTCCTGAGGATGGTTTTCCGTGGTTTCCCATTTTCACTACCAGACAAACGGAGAGACAATTCCTTTCATATACCACAGCTGACTACTTCCACCTCCTTACCCAATTTCATCCACCATCATTCATTTCATGTCTGGATCAGTGGTAGGGTGTCGGCCTACGGATCCCGAGACAGCGGGTTGAAACCTGTTAGATGTAGTCCGATTTACGAAGGTGTAAAGAAGTCCATTCGACACTCCATGTCGTATGATGTACCTCAAGTTTATCTAATCTATAGATTATTATTATTATTATTATTATTATTATTATTATTATTATTATTATTATTATTATTATTATTATTATTATTATTATTATTATATAATTCGCTGGGGCCATCAAGGACCACGTTAAGTCTTGTTGCATTTGACACTGAACTTGGCCTCCTTTAGAGCCCAAATTTCCCTCATTCTTTGTGAGTGGGCCTGCTTACGCTCCTCTGTCCAAGGGGCACCGTGTCTTCTCTTGGGTTGCTCGTCTCGGTTTAGCCCGTTCGTCAATATTTTCTTGCGGAAGAGATCTCTGTTAAGTGCGTCTTTACCTGAGATATGTAGCATTTGCAGGTCTTCTTTGGTATTTCTAAACCAGGGAATTGTGGTTTTGGGGTTTGAATCAAAAAAAGTGAAAGATTTCTTTAGATTTCTTCCGTCCATTCTTTTCAGATGACCGTAAAATCGTGCCCGTCTTTTTCTGATTGTGTCGGTAATTTTCTCTATTTTGTTGTAGACTTCCTTGTTTGATCTCTTTTGATGGATTCCATTTCTGTACTTTGATCCTAAGATTCCTCTCACAGTCTTGCGTTCTCTTTTCTCCAGTTATTCAAGGAGTCCTTTGTTGGCATTTAGAGACAGGGTTTCGGCTGCATATAGAACTACTGGCTTCAGAACTGTTTCATAGTGACGTATCTTGGTGTTTCGGGAAAGGCATTTTTGTTGTAGATTGTGCGGGATGTTTGGTAGGCTATTTCCAGTTTGCGTACTCGCTCCTGAAGTGCTTCTTTGTCCAGTCCATTTTTCATGATGATCTCACCCAGGTATTTGAATGTGTCTACTCGGGTGATGTCCCCGTATTTTGTATGGAGTTTTGGTGGAGCCTCTTTGATGTTAGTCATTACTTCTGTTTTCTCAAACGATATCTGCAAACCAGTTTGTTCGGCAATTTCCTTTAAAATTTCAACTTGAGCTCTAGCGGTTTCTATGTCGTTTGAGAGAACAGCAATATCATCGGCAAATGCTATGCAGTCTGTTGCGATCCCCTTGGATTTGGTTCCTATTCTCAATGGACTGTAGTTGGTTTCCTGTAATCTCACCCGCCAGGTTCTGATGATATTTTCAAGAACACAGTTGAAGAGTATCGGGGATAGCCCATCACCTTGTCGGACTCCTGTTTTGATGTCAAAGGAATGCGAGAGACATCCGTGGAACTTCACCTTGGATTTTGTATCAGTCATGGTGGCTCTAATTAATGCCAGCAGTTTCAAATCAACTCCAAATTCATTTAAGATGTTTAGCAGGACTTCCCGGTCAATGGAGTCGTACGTTTTCTTAAAGTCCACAAAGACAGACACATACTGCTTGGACCTTAGTGTACAATATCTGATGATCGTTTTGAGATTTTGGATCTGTTCAGCTGTTGAGCGACATTTTCTGAACCCTCCTTGGTATTCACGTATTTGATGTTCGACTTGTGCTTCCAAACGCTCCAGGATGGCAAGTGATAGAATTTTGTAAGTCACGGGTAGCAAAGACATTCCTCTGTAGTTGTTGATGTTCTTCATGCTGCCTTTTTTGTATAATGGATGGATCAAAGCTATTTTCCAATCTTCGGGTAGGGTATCCTTGTTCCAAATTTCTTCTATTTGCTTTTGCAAGATATCAAGTGATTCCTCTGGGGCATATTTCCATAGTTCTGCTACTACTGAGTCTTCCCCCGGCGCTTTGTTATTTTTGAGACGGGCAATGTGGCGCTTGATTTCATCTCTGTCGGGTGGTCTGGAATCTGGGTACCTGAGTAAGGGTTCCTTGGTCTCAATGGCGCTTTGCGGTTTAGAGCAATTAAGTAAATACTTGAAGTAATCTGCCAGAATGCTGCAATTTTCTTCATTTGACTTCGCCAGTGTGCCGTTCCTTCGCTCAAAGCATAGAGATGGTGGTTTATAGCCAGTGAGTTTGCGTTTGAAGGCTCTGTAGTACTCTCTGCTTTCATTCTTCCTAAAGTTTTGTTCTACCTTTTCAATGAGAGATATTTCGTATTTACGTTTCTCAGTTCTGAACACCCTAGCTGCTTGGGCACGTTGGGTTTTGTAGGTTTCCCAATCATTTTCTGATTTCGTAGAGTAGTACTGTTTCCACGCATTGAGTCTTTCTTGGAGGACTGATTCGCAGGTACCATTCCGCCAGGCATGCTTTTTGCTTCTCTTGATTTCTGCAACGTCTTTGGCGGCCTCAACAAGGAGACTTTTGGCGTTGTTAAAGTCACAATCATTTGGTCTAGCCTTCTCCTGGAACTCCTCGACCCTTTGCTGAATATCATTGTCGAAGCGTGTGATCTGTTTGGTTGTCTTCCTTGTGTTTGCGGAATTGGTGTTTCTTGAAATGTTGTGCCATCATGCTTTTTGACTTGACTTTGCTTTGGACGGGTACCCATCCTTTTACAACTAGGGTTGTTAGCCCTAGTGGTTGCCTCAAGATGTTGTCTGGCTTCTGGTCATTTACCAGTCTTCGCCGTAACCCTGGCAAGGGACCAGTTTTTTTTTCACGGTGGTATTTTATTTCTCTACTACCCTCTGATTCTGCTGGCGGCAGAGCCAGCGAGCTTCCCCAATTCCAATGGGACGCGCCCGATGGAGGTAACCGGTAAATCCCCACACGGGTTGTTATTATTATTATTATTATTATTATTATTATTATTATTATTATTATTATTGTTACTTCCGATGAGGCCTGCTAACGACCACGTGACAATATCAATTCAGTTCTTCATACTTTGTAGTTTTCTCTTCTGTTCCTTCGAGTATTCTTTCATGCTTTTACTGTGCTGTTTCTTTCTGTACTCGGACGACTTCGCACCAGGTTTCTTGTTCATCTTCCTTGGAATCTTTCTATACTTAATACCTCTTTATATTAAAAATCTCTCTGCCCATAATTCCTTCTTCTCTTATATTATTTCTTTCTAAATCTTTCTTTACTTCTTGAATCCAGCTAGTTGTTGCCTTTTTGTCCCAAAGGTACTTGAAAATCATTTTTGTTAATTTGGAATCACCCATTCTGTAAATACGTCCAAACAATTGCAATCTCCTTTTTCTTATGGTTGCTGTTATGTTTTCTATGCTCCTGTACATTTCATCATTAGATCTCAATTTCTCAACTTCTGTTGTTTTCACAGGGTGTAAGATTTCTCTCATGATTCTCCTTTCTAGTACCTCAAGTTTATCTAATCTATAGTTTATTATTATTAGTATTATTATTATTATTATTATTATTATTATTATTATTATTATTATTATTATTATTATTATTATTATTATTATTATTATTATGTCCGGCTCCAGGGCTAAATGGTTAGCGTGCTGACCTTTGGTCACAGAGTTCCCGGGTTCGATTCCCGACAGGATCGTGAATTTTAACCATCATTGGTTAATTTCGCTGGCACGGGGACTGGGTATATGTGCCGTATTCATCATCATTTCACCCTCATCATGACGCGCAGGTCGCCTACGGGAGTCAAATCATAAGACCTGCACCTAGCGAGCCGAATATGTCCTTGGACACTCCCGGCACTTAAAAAAAACATACGCCATTTCATTATTATTATTATTATTATTATTATTATTATTTGAGTTCGTTCGGGCCGCCTGAGGACCACGGTGCTTGTGCTTTAGGTGTTGTTATTTTCGCTTGTTGCCGCTTTCGGTGTTCTTGGTACCTTGACCTTTTCTGTTCGCCCAGCAATCCTTTATTTTCTTGGTGAACTCTATTTTGCGTTCCTCGGACTGTATTGTCATTATTATTATTATTATTATTATTATTAGTAGTAGTAGTAGTAGTAGTAGTAGTAGTAGTAGTAGTAGTAGTAGTAGTATATTTATTTATTTATTTATTTATTTATTTATTTATTTATTTATTTCATCTTCATTACCTCGTAAATTAAAGTTGGTATCAGGAAGAAAATGCCATGCCGGGCGAGTTGGCCGTGCGGATAGGGGCGCGCAGCTGTGAGCTTCCATCCGGGAGTTAGTGGGTTCCAACCCCACTGTCGGCAGCCCTGAAGATGGTTTTCCGTGGTTTCCCATTTGCACACCAGGTTAATGCTGGTGCTGTACCTTGATTAAGGACACGGCCACATCCTTCCTATTCCTAGGCCTTTCCTATCCCCTCGTCGCCATAAGACCTATCTGTGTCGTTGAGACGTAAAACAAAATGCAAAAGATGCCATACAATATATTTACCTTTATATTATTTACCTTTATCACTCGACTGCCCTCGAATTAAAATACGCCAGTAAAATGTGTTAGCGCCACGGTAGATTTGCGCACGTAGATTAGGTTAAATTGTTACGTATGTATTACTATTCTAGGTTGTAGCTAACTGCATTCCTTTAACAATATTGTGTACGTACGAGCTGGTGCATCTATAATGTACCGAGTATACTGCTTCTCACAGCTACTAACGACATTTAAATTCCTAGCACATTACATTACTCTTGTGTTCGTAGGTAAACATGCCAACATCGTAATGTTAAGTTCCACAACAAACAGTGGAGCAGGTGAAAACGTAGTACACTTGTAGATATGGTTAAGATAGTTTAGTATTGGTTGTGACTAGAAATGGGGAAGAGGTGAATCTCTAAGGGTATCAAATGAAACATGAAAGATAGGTTTATTGTCCGTGCAGAGTAAAGAATGTGGTGTTCTTAGGGAGATATTTACACTTAGATATAAGAGCAATTTTAGGTGAACATAGAAAAAGCTTTATGCATCTGGAGGCTGTAGTCCAATTGAATTCTTACTGACTGGACTGGACTGGACTGGACTGGACTAGAATGAACTCATCACAACTGAGGTATGGCGTGGTTGCTAATGGGGATATATAAAAATGAGGGTCAGAGAGAGGAAACAAAAGTCATTGTTTACTTTTGTAGAAATAATGGAAGAGGTTCGGCTATTGAGAGTATGTAGGAGAACTGATGCACGTAGAGTAAAATATTCGGGTGATGAATATGAAATAAAAATAGAAAGAGAAAGAATTCTATACAATTGTTAAATTGTTAAATACAGGATGGGTTTCACCGGGAATAATAACAACCTTTTCGTATTGTAAAATGTATGTGACAAAAGAAAATGAAAAAAGCACTGGATAAAAGAATGAAGGGTAAGATACATATTTGTCCTAGAATATCGTCTACCTAACAGTAAAACATCGTATCTCACTAAACTCTTCGTATCCATTATTTTCCTTAAGCCTGGTCACGCCTTCCAGATTGGCGGCTAAGCAGCTGCACTAATATTACGACAAGAGCATTACCGAGAGAAAGTACGCCTCCGTAGCACTATTAGCTGCCGTGCTCAGAGGCCCGGGTTCGATTCCCGGTAGTCCCAACAATTTAACATAGGCAGGAGGGCTGGTATGTGGTTGAAATTGTGTATGCAGCTCAACTCCATTGGTGGTGTGCCTGAAAAGAGCTGCACCACCTCGGGATGAGGACACGAGTTTACATTACCGAGAGAATAGGAGTAAAATTCTTACAGGAAAGGATATATGCACCTTATCATTCAGGTATATGCCGTGAAAAGGAAACAAGCTAAAGAGAAACTTGACTTTTTGCGAAGTCTTTGCTCTGCTTCCTCAGGAACGAAGCATGACTGACTACAATGCCTATTTTTTTACATCGTACCTACTCAGAGAAGTCTTGGATCCGGCTCCATGGCTAAATGGTTAGCGTGCTGGCCTTTGGTCACAGGAGCCCCGGATTCGATTCCCGGCAGGGTCGGGAATTTTAACCTTACTTGCTTAAATTCACTGGCACGGGGGCTGGGTGTATGTCTCGTCTTTATCGTCATTTCATCCTCATCACGACGCGCAGGTCGCCTACGGGAGTCAAATGAAAAGACCTGCATCTGGTGAGCCGAACTTGTCCTCGCACACTCCCGACACAAAAGGCCATACGCCATTTCATTTCAGAGAAGTCTAGTGGTGATGACTTTAATGTTATACTAATTGTTTAACTAGGGCTCAAAAGTAAGCGACCACGGACTTAATTAAAATATTTATCTGGTATAGAACGAGCCTCCGTGGCTCCAGCGGCAGCACGCCGGCCTCTCACCGCTGGGTTCCGTGGTTCAAATCCCGGTCACTCCATGTGAGATTTGTGCTGGATGAAGCGGAGGCGGGTCAGGATTTTTCCGTGTACTTCGGTTTTCCCTGTCATATTTCATTCCAGCAACACTCTCCACTATCATTTCATTTCATCTGCCATCCATTAATTATTGCCCCAGAGGAGTGTGGCAGGCTTCGGCAGCCGGCACAATTCCTATCCTCGCCGCTAGATGGGGGCTTCATTCATTCCATTCCTGACCCGGTCGAATGAATTGAAACAGGCTGTGGATTTTCATTTTCATCTGGTATAGAAATGGGACAACATGTTAAACCATCTTCAGGGCTCCCGAAAATGAGGTTCTAATCCATGTTCTCTTTAATTTTAGCTAACAGCCACCTCATTCCGAGTGCTCTAATCGTTGAGACAGTAATGAGAGCTGCAATTTTTACTTAAAGTGAAACAAAAAGTAATTTGATGGCCAATATGGGTATACGCCTACGAAAAAATACGAAAATAAAATAATTTTATAAACGAACGGACAATCTGTGTTAGAGGCACTAGTGCAAGATTTACAGCGTATAAAACAGCCTGCATCTTTCTTGTATAAATGCAGATCGAATTAGAATGTCCAAACTAATTGTTTATAAATATTTGCTGTTTACCAAATTCTGCCAAACTCGGCCACCCGACGCGCTTCCTCCACTAGGGCCTGCTCATCCCCCACGATCTGGTCAAAGATGGTCTGCGAAAGAGCCCTACTGACTGCTTCGTCATTTACAGTGGACTCCCAATCGGCACGCTCCACAGGGGCGGTAGAAGTGCCGAGCCGTTCGTCCCGCTGCCCGGACGCTTCCACTTTTTTTTACTACCGGTACCATCTGGCACATTCTGATGCAGATTCCTTTGGCTTATTACATTCCGTAGAATATTTTCTATACTGTTGAATGAGTTTATGATATATTCTGATCCATTTAGACCGAAAATTCTTAGACATTTTGTTAATATAGCACGATTTTCAACTGCTTAACTCACTTGATAACGAAGTTATGGATGTTATGGTAACTAATGATAGGTGGTATGAAACAGTTCCATACGACAAATCTAACAGTACCACTTGCAACACACTACCACTACCACTACGTCTCGAGCTATACTGATTTTACTATTTCGCGACAACCTCGATTTCAATTTAAAAATGTTAGGGACGCCCCTAACATTGCCTGAAATTCATCGTAATTGAAACTAATTTTAAACATTTTCATCCTTACCTTCTTAATGGTGTGTTAACCATTTGTACTCGTAATGTTAAAAGAAGCGTTTTGACAGCTAGGGTTGGAGGGAGGAGCATTGCACGTGCCAATGCACTGTGATGCCACATTCCTGCATTCCTTTCTCCTTCCGACTCAATTGTTCATTCGTTCAGACCGCTATGTTCTGCTCTACGTAACTCAGAATTGAGAGGTTTGACAACTCCAAACAACATGAGCCGGCGAACAGGCTTGTCCGTGGCAACCGCAGTGGGTCCGCCCGAGTTTCCATGGCAACCAACCCCCTACTCCCTTCTCCACACCCAGATATGCAGTAAACGGGCCTCCCTCTAAGAACCGTCCGAGCGCATCTTTCAATACTAAGACTAAAGATATTTTATAGTTGTAAAGTTATGAAGCCGAACTTACTAACTTACTAACTTCTGAATTACCGTGTAACGCTGGAAATACAGTACACAAACGAAATGGAATGCATTTTGTGATATGTAATTAGCGCACCTGCTCAGTGACTGAGAGTGATCAGATAAATATGTATATGGATATGAAATATGCACAAGTTGAATTGAAAATGAGCTCCACTTGTTAACAGGGAACGGGGCAAACTGAAAATAATAGCAAAATTATGCAAAGTAGTAATGGGAATGTGGCAAAGCGAATAAGCAACGCTGAAGAGAGACAGACGGCGTACACAGTTAGTGATGACAAATGAGTCTATGTACAAGGAAGTATTGACTCCTCAATATCCCTGACAGTTAGAAGATGAATATGTAAGGATAAATCAAAGTGAAGTTTAGGACATTCGGTTTATCGCAAACCTATCTATTCTAACAGATATATTCATGGGTCCTCTCAGTGCCATCTTTGGCAAAACATGCTGCGCTTAACATACTTATCGGCCGAACAAGAGATCTTTGTGAGGAGGATAAGTTAAACGGTGAACTGGAATTCCAAACCAGAATATTTCTCAGCATAGCAAAACAGATTAACCAGGTGCTACATCCTAAGTTGAAAGTAATATTGCTATATGACTTTCACCAGAGTTTGGCCTTCTTGTCATACGTACAGTGCGTCACGGATAGGATTAGTAATATTCTCAGAAGGCACAATATCAAAATCAGCTTTCATCCCACTTTCGTCATAGATAATTGTTTGCAATCTGTTAAATGTCTTATTGGCCTAATTTGTGCTGTCTATCTAATATTAGGATAGTAGCAACGAGGACTAAGGTCTTTTCTTTAATTCTATTTACGTTTCACTGACACAGATAGGTCTTATGGTAGGAAAGGACTAGGAGTTGGAATGAAGCGAACGTGGCCTTAATTCAGATACAGCCCCAACATTTTTCTGGTGTGAAATTGGGAAACCATGTAAAACCATATATAGGGCTTCCGAGAGTGGGTTTCGAACCTACTATCTCCCGAATGCAAACTGATAGCTACGTGACCCCCGCTAGCCACTTGTTCAGTACGGGGGTTAAGGAGCATTATAGACACTTATGTCTTTGCCAGCCAGAGAAGTCTGGTGTGCAGGACATGTCATACATAATGACCATCAAATCATCTTTGATTAAATATCTGGCATTTGTCAGGGGGAAAAGTACACAAAGAATCATTCGCAAGGCGAAGTAAATTGCTAACAACCCAATAATTTTAACAAAGAAGGTGGCTACTATATTGATTAGATGATGACTATCCTTTTTAGTTATGATTCGACATCTTTCTCCTTAACTCTGGAGGCCATGAAATGAAACTACACTTCTGACAGGGTTTTCCAACCTTGAGTGTATGTACTATGGAGTGGCAGTTGCCGAAGATGTCATCATCATCATCATCATCTGTTTACCCTCCAGGTTCGGTTTTTCCCTCGGACTTGGCGAGGGATCCCACCTCTACCGCCTCAAGGGCAGTGTCCTGGAGCTTCAGACTCTTGGTCGGGGGATACAACTGGGGAGTATGACAAGTACCTCGCCCAGGCGGCCTCACCTGCTATGCTGAACAGGGGCCTTGTGGAGGGATAGGAAGATTGGAAGGGATAGGCAAGGAAGAGGGAAGGAAGCGGCCGTGGCCTTAAGTCAGGTACCATCCCAGCATTCGCCTGGAGGAGAAGTGGGAAACCACGGAAAACCACTGTCAGGATGGCTGAGGTGGGAATCGAACCCACCTCTACTCAGTTGACCTCCCGAGGCTGAGTGGACCCCGTTCCAGCCCTCGTACCACTTTTCAAATTTCGTGGCAGAGCCGGGAATCGAACCCGGGCCTCCGGGGGTGGCAGTTAATCACGCTAACCACTACACCACAGAGGCGGACTGCCGAAGATGTACTTCTTTCTAATTGCTGTGAAGACTATCTTGGTTGCAAGATTGAAAAGCATCAGATAACACGACCTAATGTCCCCCAAGTGCCATTATATAATTTCTGCACTTATTGGACACACGTGACTTTATCTCCAGATAAAGACTCAATGCTCCTATGAATGTTCATGGGTTCCAGGTCGTCAGAAAACAGATCTCTATGTGCACCTCCCCCAATAACCACTCGTTCAGTAACTTCACCCTTTTGCAACTCTTACTGTGCCAAGGCATTGATTTACTGACTTATCCACCTGCGATCACTTCATGGTAAGACTTCGAGCCGATTGATCTATAAGTTTTAAATTCAATTTCATTCACCAAAATTAATTTCACCTTCATTCGCTCTTCCAATGTGGCTGGCGTCATAAAGAGTATCTGGCCATAAAAGCAGGCTATATTATTTAACCTCCTAATATCTTTGCCCTGTATCAGGAAACAGGACTAAGGGGTAGATATACATGTCCTATAGCTCATTCCACGTTATTGTTCTTATGGACTTACAAGGAGTGAACACACCCCCTCTGAGACCCCCATAACTCCTCGTATTTAAGGGATATTATACTGTACTTTGTAATGTATTATGAAAGATAGATAAATAGGATGAGGCATTTTTTTCCTGACTTATTAAAATAAATATATATCATTTCCTTTTTCATAAATACATTCGTAGGGAGAAAGCACAATGGCAGGAACAGCCATCGCTTCGTTGCCTTCCTTCATTTTCCGATACCTTCAAATAAATAGTTTTTACATAGTTTTTGTACATTAACGGTATATGGAGTGTCACTAATTGTCTGAGCGACCCAGAGAACTATTGATTCGAAACTAATATCGGTCGTTTACGATTATTTTTATTAGTCATCGCCTCTACCACAATCCCTACGAGTGCTAGGGGTGCCTTTCCTCCACAGTATTTTGTTTCCGGATAGTAATTCATAGGTGTGTCAAGTTTTGTTGGGATCGATCTAGTGGTTTAGGAGGAGATGTGGAACAAACCAACATACACACATACGTACGAACAATAACTTTTATTTATATTAAGATTGCCCTCCTTTGACGTAAAATAGAGTTCGTTAATGTTACAGTAAATCTCGGATTTAAACTCTCTTAAATTTCAGTTAATCGTGGTGAAAATCCCGCAATGTTCAGCATGAGAAGTGAGCAGTACCGAACCTGTACTGGCCTTACCTTCGTAAGAGGCGAGGCACATTATAAAGAAAATAATAGCGTACGGTGATAGCTAATACGTAAAACTAACAACAGCAAGCTCTGAATGAGGAGCGAACATAATACTGGCTGCCAGCAAACGATATTGTGAAAACCCCTTTTTTAATTCAAAGTTTTAATTGAGAGAGATTATCCCTTACTTTATCTCGGCCTCAACAAATTAGTTTCCCTAAGCAAACATTTCAAGCTGTCACTTCAGCTTTTCCTTGAGGTTATAAAAAAGGGGAGCAATGACCTGTTGCGTAGCTTCTCATTCTGTATTTAGTAATGTTTGTTACAAGGAGAAATGAAATGAAATGAAATGAAATGAAATGAAATGAAATGAAATGAAATGAAATGAAATTCTTGCGTATTTAACATTGAAGGTTTGTTTATGTCCAGGATTCCGTGAGGGTCATATTTGAAGTCGTGGAATATCAGTCGGTACTAATTACATGGTCCGCCTCTGTGGTGTAGTGGTTAGCGTGATTAGCTGCCACCCCTGGAGGCCCGGGTTCGATTCCCGTCTCTGCCACGAAATTTGAAAAGTGGTATGAGGGCTGGAACGGGGTCCACTCAGCCTCGGGAGGTCAACTGAGTAGAGGTGGGTTCGATTCCCACCTCAGCCATCCTCGAAGTGGTTTTCCGTGGTTTCCCACTTCTCCTCCAGGCGAATGCCGGGATGGTACCTAACATAAGGCCACGGCCGCTTCCTTCCCTCTTCCTTGCCTATCCCTTCCAATCTTTCCATCCCTCCACAAGGCCTCTGTTCAGCATAGCAGGTGAGGCCGCCTGGGCGAGGTACTGGTCATTCTCCCCAGTTGTATCCCCGACCCAGAGTCTGAAGCTCCAGGACACTGCCCTTGAGGCGGTAGAGGTGGGATCCCTCGCTGTGTCCGAGGGAAAAGCCGACCCTGGAGGGTAAACAGATGATGATGATGATGACTAATTACATGAAGGGGCTGTATGTGAGACGGGGTGCGCTCTGTTGGACGTGGGCTCTACTCCACATAAGAAAGTAAAAAAATCTTGAAATGTGAGTTCCACTTCTATAGAGACGCGTGGCTCTGGAGTTCACTCGGACTGCATCAGAAATTAGAAGCAGGTAAATACTTTGAAGTAAAATTGGCAGGCTTTTAAACTAACCATTCTATTCTATTAAGAATTGAGGTTGCGGAAAGTAGGAGCCTTTACTTTCTACTCTTGTGAGCACCGGGCGAGTTGGCCGTGCGGTCAGGAGCGCGCGGATGTGAGCTTGCATCAGGGATGTAGTGGGTTCGAATCCCACTGTCGGCAGCCCTGAAGATGGTTTTCCGTCGTTTCCCATTTTCACACCATGCAAATGCTGGGGCTGTACCTTAATTAAGGCCACGGCCGCTTCCTTCCAACTCCTAGGCCATTCCCATCCCATCGTCGCCATAAGACCTATTTGTGTCGGTGCGACGTAAAGCCAATACCAAAAAAAAAATAATTAAAAAACTCTTGTGAGTGCCTTCACGGCCTGTGAGGATATCACATTATTTTGATTTTGCTGTTTATACAGGATGAGTCATGCAAGAGTCGGCGTCATTCTTGCATGCCCGCATCGGTAAGCGAGAGCGTAGTCACGCAGTTACCGTACGCCTGCAGAAAACCCGTCAACTTCGATGAATGAAGAAACAGTTTGAAAAAAAATAAAACTTACCCCATTGCACTAAGGGAACAAAGTGCACTCTCTCAGCCTGTAGACAAGTGTGGTCGCGTATGATGATAATCCGGTTTACACTCTATAATATACCGCCTGGTGGCAATGATTGTTAATGATGTTAGCCGGTTCTAGTCCTATCAGAATGTTGGCCTGCAAGGTAAGCCAGGTGGTGGTACACAACTTCAAATCACTATATTGCGTGCCAAGAGCCCGGATTCCATTCATCACTCCGCACAGTGAGGTGAGGGCGTATGCCACAGTGTATGCCACTCTCTGCAATTCGGCTTCATGAATTTTCAAAATTTCAAGATGAATTGCATTTTAAAATATAGTGGACATGAAGATACGTTGTTGAACACTTCGTTCAAAACCCTTTCAACGCTCTAAACCGATCAATTACTCCCATATAAAAACCAATCACGCTATACGCTGTATGGAAGCTTATCGCAGACTAGCTGAACACTGGGCGAGCTATATCGATCAGGTGGCTATTGCATCATCCACGCGTCCAGACACGGCACAGGGAATAACTGACAACTCAACTGAGGATAGCACTCTATCAAGAATCGGTCATTGTGAAGCTCATACTATGAGAGAGCTCGAGAAGCAAAGTTGAGTGGCTTAAGTCTAGTCTACATAGTCACTGGCTTTCCTCTACGGTGGTTGCAGTTTGAATCACGGTCAATTCATGTGGGTTTTTTGAAAAGACAAGGCACGTCTCAGTAGTTTGGATTTCACGTAAAACACGAGGGCCCGCATCTACGGTCACGATATAGCGCCACGTAGACATTTAAGATTGCTAGCTTTAATTTTTCCTAAAAGTAACAAAAGAGACATTATTATTATTATTATTATTATTATTATTATTATTATTATTATTATTATTATTATTATTATTATTATTATTATTATTATCCATTTAACCTGACTCTAACCAAGTGCTCGGTTAAGTGATGCAGCCCCAACTAACTACTATCTAGGAACAGCTTGCGAGGTCTGCCATTCAGATCTGAAAATGTATGTTTTTTTTTTTTGTTTTTTTTTTTTTTAAGGAAAAGGAATTGAGTACGGAATCTTGAGATATCCGAAAACATACGTTCAGTCCATGCCGTTTTCAAAACAAATTTCACAGAGATACACCTAAATCTGAACAAGGACCGAGCTCGATAGCTGCAGTCGCTTAAGTGCGGTCAGTATCCAGTATTCGGGAGATAGTAGGTTTGAACCCCACTGTCGGCAGTCCTGAAAATGGTTTTCCGTGGTTTCCCATTTTCACACCAGGCAAATGCTGGGGTTGTACCTTAATTAAGGCTACGGCCGCTTTCTTCCCACTCCTAGCCCTTTCCTGTATCATCGTCGCCTTAAGACCTATCTGTGTCGGTGCGACGTAAAACAACTAGCAAAAAAAATCTGAACAAGGAAGCTGTTGTGAAGAATGCCATAAGCAGTCTTAGCCACTGAGGAATATTGATATCGTAACTTATTCATGAAATATTGACATTACAACGAACAGAATATCTGTTTGAATTGTCAGCGTAATGACATTTGGGACAAAGGGTTTTGGATTCGATTCCCGACCAGGCATAGAATTTTAACTTCTCGAAGACTGCGTAACCGTGTTCGTCCAAACAGGTATATCTTCATTTACATATAATGCACAGCATACACTCAATATAGTGAATACATACGTCCACATTGGATTGGCGTCAGGAACGAAATCTGGCCTTAAGACAGGGCCAAATCGACGCGAAGTGTGCATTACATTTTTGGAAATGGCCAGGAAGAACAACAGCATAAGGTTATATACATATTTTCCCAATAAAAGTAGTTCTTCACACTTCTGTCCCAGTTGGGTTTTGTTTGAAACAGTTGAAGTGCTGACTTGGGACAGTAAGTCCAAAATATCGTTTTTTTTTTTTGTTTTGTTTTGTTTTTAATGGAAATAACAGTAAATGCCAGGTCGATATCACCGAATGAAGATTAAGTCCTTCGGCCGAATTATTTAGTTCATACGAGAGACGAACGATGGCACTTGCATTGAGTCCACGATATTTAGTCTGAGAAATCACGTAAGTCACTCGCGCCCGGCGCTCTGTGAGGAAGCTGACTGTACCCGAGTTTGTTGACATCGCTGTCTACTTTGAGGTATTCATACCGACATGTGCTTTTGTTGTTTCTGTTCTGTCAGTGAAGTGTCGTTAGTCGAAATTCCCCGAATCGAGCCCCATTCAAAACGGTAATTCTATGGGCAGTGTGATCGCAACTTCGGCGTAATCGAAAAAGTTCCGGAGGATGGTCCGAAATGCTAGGAATTTGTTTACCATTTCAAGTTATTTTGATGAAAAAGGAGGATTTGTTTTTGACTTCACTAAAGAAAGGGACATATTTTGAAACACTGCTCCTCTCAAAAATACCCTGTCATGGACAAATATTTCGAGATCTATGTGATCTTCATTCAATGAAATGGAGGTGTGGAAGAACCATAACATGTCATAATGCCATAAACAAAATACCGTTCATCTAGTCTCTGGAAAAATCTCCGGTCATCAGCGACGCCAAGTTAAAGGACCTGATGGATATGTTGGATTGTTTAGACGAGAAGTACCATACTTTTCACCATGAAACATGTGCATGAATGCTCATTATATCATCGCTGGAAAGGTAAAAGGTTGTATTCCACAAAGCTCTTCCTATCGACTATTCTCCTTAAGACTGGTCACGCCTCCCAGCCACGTATGGATATGCAGTCCATCAGAACAAATTTTGTTGTGTTCATTTTCCTATGCCCATCTGTAAAGGAAAATGAACCTTACAGTACCGTACTGTAGGAATGTACGTTTGCATTACGTATTTACGCACTCCTAGTGTACAATGCATGTAAGGTTCATTTTCGTTTAATCGTCGACATAGGAAAACGAACACAACGGATATTGTCCTGATGGACTGCATATCCATATGTGGCTGGGAGGCGTGACCAGTCTTAAGGAGAATAATTGATAGGAAGAGCTTTGTGGAATACAACCTTTTACCTTTCCAGCGACGATATTGTAATGTGATAGGAAACTGTTTATGGATAGTCGGTACGTTGCTCAAAAATGGACATTTTAGGTTTATATAACACAGTGCATATTTATATTGATTCCGGAAGGGCTTTCGTTAATAAATTAACATGATCTACACTGTAAAGCAGTTTTTACTTACCCTATAAATTGTATTTGTTGCGACTTACTGTCTTCCCCACGTCAGCGACAGTTATTCTTATGAAGCTTAACTATCTTCGTCGTCTCTGTCGCCACCACTACACAGCAGTGTATTCTCTAGGACCGTCCGTTGTTCACAGCGGATCAAGGAGAGTACAGTGACTTCACATTCTCCCCACCCTTTTAAGGCAATTTACGTCTCCAACTTTGTTCGTTCCAAATGAAGCTGCGTGAACTGTCTCTAATTTAGTTTGAGACTTCAAGACTTCCAACGTTATATTGTTAGGTACTTGGTCTTTCTTTACGTTGGAAGCGATAAGCAATGAATGAACTTCATAAATGAGACCATTAATATTACTGCTCATTCAGGTCCATGCTATTAACTTCAAAGTCATAAGTGCTAGTAACTGATTAGAATGTCCTTACCGTGTAATCTACATTTACACCTTGCTTTACATCACACTGACACAGATAAGTCTTATGGCGACGATGGGACAGGAAAGGGCTAAGAGTGGGAAGAATTCAGCCATGTCCTTCATTAAGGTACAACCACGGGAAACCACGGAAAACCATCTTCAAGGCTGCCGACAGTGGGGTTCGAACCCACTACTCCCAAATACTGGAAAATGGCCGCACTTAAGCGACTGCAGCTATTGAGCTCGGTTTGTAATCTACTCTCATACAACAGCAATTCCAAGCGCTGTTTTAATTAGTTCATAACTTAAATTGAAACAAACCATGCAGGCCGTTCGCGATGTGGCAGAGCTTTGTTATTTACTGATGCACGGCATTAATCTTTAATAAAATGTGTAAACGATATTCAAATGAAGTGGCAAATATGTCAGAAATAGCCTTTCAATCGTTTACAGGGAGCGGAATTAGGGCTTGGAATAATTTAACCAGGCAGGAGTTCGACAAATTTCCAACTTCTTTGAGATACTCTAAGAAAAGAGTGGGCAAACATTTTACAGGGAATCTTCCACCAGTACTACAGCGGTAAATAAGTGGTGACTGACGATTGATTATTATTATTATTATTATTATTATTATTATTATTATTATTATTATTATTATTATTATTATTATTATTATTATTATTATTGACCTTTTTCCAATTTATTAGGGCCGGCTCTTAATGTAGACTTGGCCTAGTATGAAGGCCGGATGCCTTTCCTGACACAAAACTCATATATTCACTATTGCGTGTTTCTGTTGTGGTTGTAAATGCGGTTTGTTTTGTGTAGAAGTGTATTATGACGAGCACAAACACCCAGTCCCCGAGCAAAAGGATGTAACCATATGCGTGGAATCGAACCATGGACCCTCTGAACGATGATCACTTGAAGATCGTAAATGAATTTACATATACTGAAATCTTTGCGAATTATCGGGAAAGTGGACAATGTTAAAAGGTAGCGCTTAGTCTAATTATTGATGTGTTGAGGAACTTCAAAGAACATTCTTGAACATTCTTCGATCATAAAATTCCTGTAGATTCCTTTTGCGCAAAACGGCATGACTTTTACCGAAAACCATCCTGTCTTCCTAACTGCAAATTTTTACAACTCTTTACTGCCCCACACTCCCTATATCAGTATTGGGAATAGCTTTTGCACATCGCAGTACGTGTGATTTCGATCTTATTCCCAAAGTGAAGTAGCCATTGCGTAGGAAAGGCTTCGCCAAAATACAAGATATCGTACGAGCATTTCGATGTGATGTAGCGTGCATTGAACAATCTCATGCAGTCAGTAGTATTTTTTGTCTTTCTTATCGATGGTGACAAACCATAGACAACCTATAAGGGTACTTTGAAGGATTTTAAACAGCTTGTACTATACCTAAAATGATCGTACGCAGGTTGTACAAAATTAAAATAATGATTCAAAAATACCATGACTTCCTTTTACCCTACCAGAAATCCCTGCATCTCTACTCCATGTAGTGTCATCTTTAAAATGTCCTTGTCGCACACTTTCAAATGTAAATAGAAATAAATGATTGACATGACTTTCGAAGCGACCCTCGTATGCCGGCCTGTCGTTTTTGCGCATCCGCTCTCCAGCCCAAAATTGAGATATTTTAGAGGAGTCAAAGAAATCCTTTCATTACGGAGTAAGGTGACTATGCGATTCGGGTCGCGTGGCAGTAAACTTACATTCGGAAGATGGTGGGTTCGAATATCACCGTCGGCAGCCATTAAAGATGGTTTTGCCGTGGTTTCTCATTTTCAATCTAGGCAAATTCTATGGATGTACTTTAATTAATGTTATGACCGGTAACTTCCCAATCCAAAACAAATTTTCGTCGTCGAAATGTGCCAGTGCAAATTTAAACCTGTAGCAAATTAAAAAAAAAAAAAACTGTATTAATTTAAAGAGAAATTATCAACGTATAAAAATAATTAAAACGTGGCTTTGTCTCTAAATGAAGCTATAGTACGAAAGTGGGCAAGGGGCCTTCTTTGCATTTCTCATCACAGCTCGACCTTGTCGAGACGAGGTCATGCTTCGTGCGTCATTTGCTTGCTTCAATTATCTCTATCATAATTATCATCATCCTGATTATCCTCATAGTCAACACCAGTGGGGTATAACTAACCTTCATACTATAATCTGTGAATAAACGAGACTTCCTGGAAACTAAATATTCATAAAAAGAACTTAATTTGAATAATCGTTGAGCTCTGAGATATTTCACGCTAGGTAACGCATATGAGGCAGTGAGGCATGGCATTTAATTACACTGTTGCCAAGTCACCGTAAAATTTAACGTGTACCGCCGCTGAGACCACCTTATTTTCAAGAATGGAGGATAGAGTCTATAAAGAGTATGATACCGATTAGTTACTGTACATGAGCCAAACTGTTCATTACTTGGTAATATAACATTTATGCGACGTGGTTGTGTTGCTGGAGGTGACGGAATGTATTTATTCCATTCCGCCTTTTATGTTCACGTTACTGTTGTCGTTATTATAATCATATATAGGGGCTCCGAAAAATGTTGAGGATAATCGAAGCGTGGATAGTAAACACCAGAACGTCCCTATAACACACACTCTATGGTCCATTGCTTACGGGTTATGCCTGTTTATGTTATTGTTACGAATAAAACACTATCTTCTTTATTACACTAATTTATTTCAGGATAACACAATAGATGTTCAAATACATTTAAAAACACACAGTTCTATTCAGCTATGAATGACCACATTCATTAATTGCTGGCTATTTATTTATTTATTTATTTATTTATTTATTTATTTATTTATTTATTTATTTATTTATTTATTTATTTATTTTAATTTAATTTTATTTATTTATTTATTTGATTTATTGTTCAACAAGCACTTCTACTCACTTGCAGAACATTCCCATTTCTTATTTACAATTTTATAAATAATTTACAATAAAAATTAAAATATAAACCTAATATTATACTTATGAACTATGGACAGTGGTAAGTGTGTGTTTCAAATTATTTTAATTTCTCCTCAAAATATACATTATTAATATAAATTAATCTGAGGACTAAATTATTCATGGTACACAATAGCGCTACTCTATTTACTTTATGTCTTCTCTCTGTGTGAGTTCCCTTCTGACTGACCTTAACAAGATACTCTCGTCGTGAAATATGTCCACGTTTGGCATTTCATTACACAGAGCAAGGAGCCCAGCTCGTAGGAAGGGCTTTATTCCCCTTTCACAGCCTACTCTTACTTTCACATCTCCATGTCTAGGCACCCTCCCCAGCAGCTCGTGCAGACCGTTAGGTTCGAACACAGTGCTGGTGACTACACAGTACGCGATGACTGTTGCTTGGTTCGATTCCAGAGATTTACACACTCACATACAGTGAAGAACTAAACAGCGACAGCTCAACAGCAGGGCAGTGTTCATAAAACGACCATTAGCGCTGTTCCAATTCCTTTCACGGTAGCTCCTGACTCACGGCGATAGCCAGTTCACAGAAATGCACAAACACAATGTACGCTCAGGTACACAGTCCTCCCTTCCGTAAGTCATCTCCAGTCCAGCTACTCACACCAACACACCAACAACAGCTACTCGTTCAGACCTCGGTGGGACACTATTGATAGCCAACACCTACGCCACCGAACCTCAACACACTGAGTCTCACACTGACTCCACCACGGAGTCCAACACCGACACCGACTCCACCATGGAGCCCAACACTCACTCACTGTCCGCAGCTAGCCTCCCTTTTATAGCTTGGACGATGTGCACTAGAATATTACCAAAGTGGTCAGAGACGAAATATTCTCTTTGCATTTCCAAGACAATCACAGGTAAGCCAGCCATACCCTCCAGGCCGGCTGGAGGCTCTCCGGTCGGCTAACTCACTAGTCTCTTCCAAGAACTACCGAAAGGGGATACCACAGGGCTGGAACGTAACAATATCATTTGAAATGGAGACGGCTTCCTCTTAATTTTAGATACATGAACGATTTATTCCAGTCGCGTATTATTTAATTTACTATTTAATAATCACGAGTTCACTTAGGTGGCGATTAAATGTGGTCCTGAAAAGGAAAAAGATGATGTTTCCGTAGTAAAAGGATTAACCAGCGATTTAGGCGTTGCCCAGGGAACGGAACTTTTAAGTGTGTCGCAATCTTCGGGGAGGCTCCTTTCTTGTTCCCCTGGACATAATGATAGGTGGCTGGAGTGAAGTCCCTGACCAGAAGTGGAAAGGTCCAGGGATAACTTAAAGAAATGGGGGTTCAGCACAAGTGATACAGAATGTGAAAGTGGACAGGAACAAACCACGAGCGACACGCTTCAGTGCACAACATCTTGCATAGAGGATGATCTCCTACAAGCCACTCCAAATGCACTGGACATTACAAAATACTGGGCATGAGGAATATGTGGAATATCTATAACTTGTAAAAGATCGACCATAGGAGGTATGTTCACAGTAGTGTATAATAGACATAACAATTGGTTCCCATATTTTTGGGAACATCCTGTATAACGCCTTTGGATCAGTGTACCATACAAATACTCGAGGCCCGAATGAAAACATGAAATTTAACTACACTTTTCTGATTAGCTCCAAGCAGTCAGTCTGAACTACACGGCTACACCAATGCGTCATTTCCGCATCTCACGCCCAACTGTGGCCACTTTCCCAACTTGCAACAGAACAGATGTGTTGTCAGGTTATTATATAACTGTTAGGTTCTTTAATCTAAAAAAAAATAACTTATGAATAAATAAATGTATAAACTGCCTAAAAAAGAAAACAAATAACAGAATTATATCTAAAAAATAAACCCCTTAATTAATAATAACGGAATGACAGGTTTCATTCTTGAAAGAACATCATCAGGTTCAATCAAATTACACTTGCATATATTTAGAAATGTATAAACGTTTACATGTTGTCTTTTTTTACAAGTTGCTTTACGTCGGACCGACGGACGTAGGTCTTATGACGACGATGGAATAGGAAAGAGCTCGGAGTGGGTCGTGGCCTTAATTAATGTACATCTCCAGCATTTTCCTGGTGTGAAAATGGGAAACCATTGGGTCATCTTCACGGCTGCCGACAGTGAGGTTTGAACCCACTATGTCCCGAATGCAAGCTCACAAAATGTATGTTTGAATCTGTATTACAAGTAGTTCATCCATACCCAGAGTGAGTCACTATGTGTATTTATGTTCCTATTCCTGAAAAAAATTTAAATATCGGCTGAAGTAAAATATAAAGTAATAGATATCAGAACCTAGATTATATATTGAATAATATGTAAGGTGTAGATACGGCACACAAAAATGCTTATTTTTATTTTTTTACTTTATTTTGTTTTTACTCTTACCGACACAGATAGATCTTACGACGACGATGGGAGAGGAAGGGGCTAGGGGTGGGAAGGAAACTGCCGTGGCCTTAATTAAGGTACAGCCCCAGCATTTCCCTGACATGAAAATAGGAAACTACGGGAAACCACCTTCAGGGCTGCCAACAGTGGCGTTCGAACCCGCTGTCTCCAGAATGCAAGCTCACAACTGGGCGCCTCAAACTGCATGGAAAATTAGTTTGGTAAATTTTTAAAAATAAATCCACAGGCTGCAATCCGCCAAGATGCCGTTGTTTGAGTCGCATTTCTTTCTTTCCGACAACTACCAAAAACAAAAGATAATGCGAATAAACAAGATGGGTGTCACGTAGGGCGCAATTTAAACTTCATCTACACTTTAAGAATCTCACAAAACATAATCACACGCCCTGCAGATAACACCATCCATAATCTACTTGTCTATGACCATAACTAAGGATACATGATTGAAAATATCCGCTGATTTCATGTTTTGTTCCAGTATTGAAACAACTTGTTTTCGTTATTCGATTCGTTAATTTTATTGTTGTGTGAATTTAATCATGTATTTATTCACTGATGTGAACAGATTATAGGTCCTCATGTTATTCTGGATGAATTTATTCCCCAAAACGTTAGAAGTAATTTAGATTTGTTTAATTAGAAAGCTATATTGGAATGCAATATAACACAATGATGTCCACCAAATGGTTATATCGACAATTATCTTCCTCGGTGCACAATACTTTTCTTATGCCATCTTGAAGGACATGTAGTGCTTATTCACTAAGTAGACCGAGTGGGTGGGAAATTATATGAGAAATAACTGAGATATTCTGTTCCTTCAACTTAGAGGACTTAACGTTCTCTCTTCTCTTGCTAACTGGGTCATCTCTTTGAACCAAGACTTATTATCACGTCTGGGACGAGCAATTTCCCTCCTCGCATGCAAATTTTGCTCCATTTTGTCCCAGATATTTATTCAAGATTTAGCCTTAGGATAGTTAATCATCAATCTTTACTTTGATATTTTTATGTAGTTGAAGTCATAAAATAAATATGTACACATAAAACTGCTGAGATTTATGTTGAGAAATGAAACAAATGGACGTCTAACACTTTATTTGTAACAGTTCACATTTATTATTCTTCCACATCGTACACAAGAATCAAATTTATTCGTAACACCCATCACAAATTGATGAAAGGAATTGACTTTTATGTTAAGCAAGTTAAGATATTGGAGCACGTTTTGTTGTTTGTTCGATCACCTTGGGAGACCATCAAAACCAACAGTACCCTTATTAGCACGCGGTTATATGTTCAAGTACTGAACGATTGTCGTACGCACGGCAACCGTCTCTCAGTGCATGCCGCCAAGGGCCTCTTGTATTGAATGTTATACTACATGCTACCGTACATCAATGACACTGCATCCAACCACAGATTCAAAGCCTGCCGAACCCCAACCGAGATAGATGATTTTTGAAGAGCAAGAGGAAGTATTTATAATCCACTTTCCAAGTATTTTTATGTTAAAAACCTTTACATCCAGGTGATAGAACGCATTTTATCAGAGAAACTATCGGCTTCCCTCATACATTGCAGGATGGTAGTAACAATCCCTTTAGGATCTGTGCAGTATATTAAGAAGAATGTGCCAAAAATTACGTGCTGTTCATACCAGGTGGAGTGGTGAAGTGGAGTGGAGGTGAGGTGGAATGGTTCTTCTTTCATAAATAGACAACTTAACCTTTGGAAACTTTCATATTTATCCCGTTGATAATATGTCGTCACTCGGTGTTTTCAGCTAGTGTGGCCACATATGGTATACACTCAACCGAGCCCTATAGCTGCAGTCGCTTAAGGGCGCACAGTATCCAGTATTCGAGAGATAGTGGGTTCGAACCCCATTGTCGGCGGCCCTGAAGATGGTTTCCCGTTTTCACACCATGAAAATGCCAGCACGGCTGCTTCCTTCCCACTCCTAGCCCTTTCCTCTCCCATTGTCGCTATAAGACGGTGCGACGTAAAACAACTGTAATTTTCACGATGGTAGGCGTTGACAATACATCTTTGTTTGGTCCTATAAGAGTTAAGATGGATGCATTGAATCGTGTGCCGGGCTGAGTGGCACAGGCGGTAAAGCGCTGATCTTTTTAATTGAAGTTTTGAGTTCTATCCCGACTTAGTAAAGTGGTATTTGAAGGGGCTCAAATAGGCCAGCCTCGTGTCAATGGAATAACCGGCACTGTACAGATCTCTTGTGGGACAAAATTCTGTCACCACGTCCTTTGTGAAAACCTTAAAAATAAAATAAAAGTCATCTTCGTGTAGGCCGAAGGCCCTTGGGGGAGTGGAAGGTAAAGATTTCTTACTATCCGTAACCTCGGCACTTGGTGGGGTGGAGTGGTTAGCTCTATGCCCGGCCACTTTTACCCCCAGGAATTGACCTGGTATCATTTTTGATGTGGTCTGAGTAAACCTCGCACCTCCGCAAATGGAAATCTCGTATCTCATATTTAACTACGTCCTATCGGGTGAACCAAACTCGTCTTTACCTCCTCGGCCAGGCATCCCTTCGACGTAAAACCAATAATATGATTATTATTATAAGGAGATCGTTTGTAAAATTGTTCTCCTACAAGCTTGCGTACACACCATAACTCGATTTAGATGGGGAAAGGAATCAATTCACACGACAGAATAATTGTTTTCTAATAACGTTGCCATTGTAACAGAGTGTAGGGAAGAGATAAGACATGGTAGAAAGCAAGTCCAGCGTGTTACCACCGACCGGGTGCCGTGATATTAACCTCATAGATGTCACGCACGCTACACTGGAGTAAGCGACCTTTCCCATTGAGATATGCTGGTGAGCACTATCAAGCGGTTAATATTTACTCCCCACATTCCCACGACACAGTAAACGTAATATGTGACCACAACTCGACGAGGCTACTAACCTTAATCAAATTACAGAATAAAGTGAGGGTAGTTCAGCGCTCTCAGACTTGGCGTATTGCCTTGGAAAGGAAAGCTAAATTTTCATGAAATTTATTTTGATTAAAAAATAAAAATAAACATCTTTGAGAAAAGTGTTCATTATACCTTTACTAACGTAAAAGCTATCCTGGAAAGCGTCCATAACAAGGAAGGTTTTAAGAGCTTGTTCATAACTTATTCACGGCTACGGGACATTCCATTTTAATGGGAGTCCGTACCATAGAAACACGGACACTCCATTTCATAAATCCAGTACGCACTGGCCAGGATTCGAAACGAGGCCGCTTTGACGATAAGCCAGTGACTATGTAACTCGACCACGTGCAAAAAGTAATAACCAAGACACGTGTCTCTCCCGTAACATTAGATTTTCGTGTTGTATATATTGTGGTTAAAGCTAAACTGCAGATAAATTCCCAACTTGGCCGGGAATCGAACGCGGGACCATCTGAAACGAGGGCCATGGTGCTGACCATTCAACAGAAGAGCCAGATTGCACGAATCGTAAACTATTCGTGATGTATTCCTTTTTTCATCAAAATCTGTTACGTACTGTATGTTGGGTATTCAGCCCGAAGTCTGGTTTGATCCTCTACCGCTCTGCCAGCAGCTGTCATAGATAGCCTAGGCATCTCTGAGGAAGCATACTAGGGAAATGAGGAGTGAGGTCGTTTCCCGTTGCTTTCCTCAATGGGCCAAAAGTTGCTATTACATAACAGTCTGCGAAGCCCACTGAAAAACATGCACCAACCGACACTATGGGCGACATCTTCACACCATTCATAACAGTGACTGGCTGCATAAGGAACGGTATTACTAGGATCGCTCATACCTCGGTCACTTCCATATTGTCAAAGCCAAGGATGAGACGGAGACATGTGAGTGAAAGTGACAAATGTATTCTAGCCTATACCAGAAGACATACTGCACTGTAAACACTACATCTCGCCAGCAAAAGCACTAGATCAAACTATGTTACCACAAACAGAATCTGAGAAGTCAATGTGTTTCCGAAATTATAAATAAACGAATTATTGTGGAGGTTGGGGGTTGGAGAAGTTCAGTTTATTGGCCCAATTGTCTGCATCGTGGCCGTATGTTCAAAGGACCTGGGTTCGATTCTCGAGCGGGTTACTACAGACAGAATCAGAGAAGTGGAGAGGGTGGATTCCAACTCATTGGCCGTATGGTCAGAATCATGACCTTCAGTTCTGAGGGCCCTGGTTTCGATTCTCGAGGGAGCTGGCGAGTTTAGCCACGTTATGTTAACTCCTCTGACTCTGGGACTGAGTGCTTGTGTTTGCGTTCTTCTCAATACACACGTCTTCATGCACATAACATACCACCCGACAACCCACCACAGAAAAAGTTAATACATCCCTCCGTATAGGATTGGACCGTAAAACAGGATTAAATCCACACGCGCGACATAGTTTGCACAATAATAATAATAATAATAATAATAATAATAATAATAATAATAATAATAATAATAATAATAATAATAATAATGCCTGGCTGATTGGCTCAATTTGGCAGATTCTATCCTGACTTTGTCCGCTGGTATTTGAAGGTGCTCAAATATGTCAGTTCCGTCTTGGTAGATTTGCCGACACGTTAAAGAACTCCTGCGGGAAAAATTCCGGCACCTCGCGTCTCCGAAAATCACATAAGTAGTTAGTGGGACATAAAACCAGACATTAATAATAATAATAATAATAATAATAATAATAATAATAATATGAATAATACTGAATTTATTATTATTATTATTATTATTATTATTATTAATATTAATATTATTATTATTATTATTAGCTTTAAGTTCTACTAATTATTTTTGTTGTTTTGTGAAATGACGAGGTGCCAGAATTTTGTTTCACAGGAGTTATATTACGTTTTACGTTCCAAGAAATATACCAACATGATCCTGGTGTATTCTGAGCTTCTTCAAATACCCGTACTGAGCCGGGATCAAACCAGCCAACTTGAATGCAGAGAAATAACGCTCTACCGTCCGACCGAATCAGTCCAGTGAAGAGGAAGAAGAAGAAGAAGAAGAATAAGAAGAATTAGGGGTCAAATTTACGTAGCTGTGTAGCTTGTAATGAACCGTAAGTCGGAATAAAATACTTGCGATCGTGGCCAATTTACCGCCAAAGTCATGCCAAAGGTATTTTAACGAAACGCCTCCAGTAATTCTTGCCAGGATTACAAGGATCCTTATTAAAGACGTGGGACTTGCGAGCGGGCCCGCATGTCCCGGATGCCTGTTGCGAGGCCGCCTCAATCGGATCGTAAGCGGACGTCAAAGAAGAGGCAGAAGAAGTACGCGTGGTTTTTCCCTCCACCCCCGCGCTCTTAAAGTGGACTAGCCCATGTGAGCGAGCGCAGGCAGAGAGCTCTAGCGGCGGGCGCCCCCGATCAATAGGCGCCAGGGGTTGGCGGGCCGCACGTTTCGCTCAGTCTAGCTCAGCCGGGCTAACCTATCACCGCCTCCACAGCAATTCAAGTAGCTTTTTAATTCACTATCTTAGTCTCTCTTCTCAAAACTATCATAACTGTCAAGTATCTAACAATATTTATTTTTAGATGTGCAAATACCGTTGTGTGTAAGTGAATGTTAAATGTTCGTGATTTAACGTCTATCTCTCAACAATTACTTCTTCTCTCAAATATATCGCTGTTGCATTATATGTCCTTAATAACCACTACATGTCGTACATTTTAGCTACTGTATCATTCCTCCAAGTCAATACGTATATGAACTCGCATATATATTTTTTGAATACCTCTACACGCTAAAAACCTGTTTCGAGGTTATCTTTGACGAGAGAACAAACCAGTGTTCGGTCGGTCTGTGACTGTGTTGTTTGTAAGTGGCTACGTTAAGGGGAAATTTAACGTTACTCCCGCCTTTGCCTAACATAACTTCAGTGAGTGAAGAATTTAATTCAAAAGTCAATTTTCAGAAAATGCTTGTGATGTCTCGATATAAGTAGAAAAATCTCGTCCTATTTTTCTGTTGACTGTCAATAGACATTAATGATCAGCATAGACATTTACCCTTTCAACGTTCGTCTAATTGATGTTAGCAGATCTACTGAGAGATTGCCATCGGCAGTGAAGTGGAAAGTATCTCTCTACAAGGATGATGTTATTTTTGTACGGTGTATTATTCAGCATAGAAAAAGGTCAGTCGTATTCTGAGATATAGTGTGCGTGCGATAGCATGCGTGGTTGCATGATATTGTGTGTGTGTGTGTGTTTACGTATGCGTATGCTGACCCAAAGCCCTACTACGGAGGCCACACGCGGAGTGGAATTGCATTCCAGTTTCACTGGGCTGTTTAACATGGTTTCCATTAAAGAATGAAAAAGGAAATGCTATTTTAAGGATAAAAGGATAACAGCTGTGGAAATGCCCACTTAAGTTTGTGATTGCATGCCACTTGGCTTTCTGCCAGTTTTCGAGGAAATGGGCCGCAATCTTGGCATAGTACCTCTTTTAAGCTCAACAGTTTACAAGTGAAGTATAAAGGAGGAAAAAATGTTACAACCAAAAAATTTGCATCCCTACTTTTCAAACAAGAAGAATCTGAGAGGTCTGTAAAATATTACATTAATAATACTCGTATTAACATTCATTTTACGCACAATTATAGTGTATTAATAAGAATAAATTCCACGTATCAGTTTCGGTTAATCTTTACATTGCAATCACATCTATAGGAGATGATATTTGATGTCCTTTTCGTACACTAATAAATTTAGTTTTAGAGATTTTTATTATCCGCTTTAAGTGTGATGACCTGCATTGCTAGAATATTTCATAACCATTTACTAAGTGTTTTTGTGTAATATTCTGAAAGTATGCTTTTCTTCTATGAGGAAAATATTCGGTGATAATTTTCTCGAGGTGATCTCGCCCACGCCACACCCCATAACGTCACTTCATTAAATCTTATCGGTTCTTCTACTTGTGGCATGTATGGCGTGTAATAGAAATTCAAAAGGAATAGTATTTTGTGATATATTGACTATTAAAGTTACATGTTATATTTATTTTGAATGAATACTGAGTATAGAACTTGGCGATCTGTTACTGAAATAAGCTACATAGCTAACCTGGTCTTACAAGGGAAGAAATTACAATGCTGATTTTGTCACCACGTTTAATTTATAATTGTCTAGATTCACAGCCGTACTCATCGGAATGCCCGTATCAAGTCCAAAGTAATTACAAAGTAATCTCAGATGGAATTATCTGATGAAAGAAGGTACGAAGCTAAATTGAAATTTTTTTGATTATGTACAGGTACCGCCTAATTTCAAACATCTCATATTTCTTCCCAGTGCTAATTACATGTTGAATGATACAGACAGTTCGATCGATAGATCCTCATGGAGCCTTGATCATAAGACATAATCATCATCCACCACTTGCCGAACGTATAATTTCAGAAACCTGTAAGTTATGTAAAATAATTAAAAATTCTGACTAAAGCAGTATTTTCGTTCTCTTTTTACGTATCTTAAGGAATTAAAGTATGAAGTATATATGATTTTAAGAACTCTTGTAACAGGTTCATTATGCCTGTAACAAGAAAATCTCATCGATAATGTCATCGTCGCGTATTAATTTTGAAATTGTCAACGGGCGTGTATGCCTTCTTACTTACTTACTTACTTACTTACTTACTTACTTACTTACTTACTTACTTACTTACTTACTTACTTACTTACTTACTGCGGCCAGTATCCAGTAATCGGGAGATAGTGGGTTCGAGCCCCACTGTCGGCAGTCCTGAAGATGGTTTTCCGTGGTTTCCCATTTTCACACTAGGCAAATGCCGGGGCTGTACCCTAATTAATGTCACGGCTGCTTCCTTCCACTTTCTAGACCTTTCCTATCCCATGGTCACCATAAGAGATATCTGTGTCGGTGCGACGTAAAACAAATAGCGAAAAAAAATTACTTACTTACTTACTTACTTACTTACTTACTTACTTACTTACTTACATATTTTTGCACTTGTATGACACTACGTTGATCTGAAAAATATACTGATGCAATATATATATTTATTTAATTTTATTAAACAAAATGTGTACATTTGCTTGGGTTTGGCTTTCACCGATCATTTTTCACCGTGTTTAAAGATTGAGTTGTGTTTCCACATTTCGCCAAATGGTATTTGTGGTATGGTTGGTTGCATTATTTGCCGACGCAATCCTCCTTGAGTTCGTGGTCTGATTCATTCTGGCATATTTTCCCGTGGAAACCGTGGGCGGGGAAAATTGTGTAGAGATGGTTCTAAGTCCTGTCCCTTCCAGGATTCTGTTTCATCGCTTTTGTGCCCATTATTTCTCTCGATGTGTCGCTGTCTGCATTTTACAAGACAATTTACAAATTTAGAAGTATGCAAATATTTTCCAGTATCACTGTGTTGTATTGTATTACAAGTATTGTGAATTCATACAGCAAGAATATAGAGGATATTTTCATTATTTTATTTTTCTATCATTTATGAATTTTCTGTTGTGTACTGATTTGATGCTCATGCTGGGACTTAGGGATTCAACTATTCACTTTTCTTCGTATTACGGAAACTAATTCAATCAGGCAAGCAACAAATAGCGACTGATCTGTATTTGGGGGTGTCGCCCAAGCCGCAGATTCCTTATCAATTGCTTAAGTGGTCTTTCGATTTCAACAGTTCCAAATTTGAATTATTCAAATACATAAAATCCTTTATTATGAATGAATATTTACCCTAATGTTTCCTCTTAAATTCTATATATATCTTCATATTATGATCTTTTAAAACCTCGATACAAGCTTATTTGCCAATTTATGTCATTCATCGCCAATGTCCGACTCGTTGGCTGAACGCTCAGCGTACTTGCCTTCGGTTCAGAGGGTCCCGGGTTCTATTACCGGCCGGGTCGGGGATTTTAACCTTAATTGGTTAATTCCAATTGCTCGGGGGCTGGGAGTGTGTGTTTTCTTCATCATCATTTCATCGTCATCATGACGCGCAGGTCGCCTACAGATGTCAAATAGAAAGACCTGCACCTGGCGAGCCGAACCCGTTCTGGGATATCCCGGCACTAAAAGCCATACGACATTTCATTTCATTCATCGGCAATTTTTTTACAAGTTGCTTTACGGCGCACCGACACAGAAGGGTCTTATAGTGACGATGGAATAGGAAAGGGCTAGGAATGGGTAGGAAGCGGTTGTTCCCTTAATTACTGTAAGGTACAGCTCCAGCATTTTCCTTGAAATGAGAAACAACGGAAAACCGTCTTAAGGACTGCTGACAGTGGAGTTCGAATCCACTATCTCCCGAATGCGAGCTCACAGCTGCGCACGGCCAACTCGCGCAGTTCATCACTATCTCTCCTTTGAAAGCTCAACATACCACTCGTCTCTTTACTCCAAAGTATTCTTATCCCAAAGTTTGCAACGTTTTCGTAACCCTCCTCTTCTGTTGGAGATCACTCAGAACAAACAGAGCTGCTTTTCTAGTTCTCAAATGAGTTAATCCTCGTGAGAGTCCCATACGGATTGCATTCTCTTCACTCTCCTGAAAATAGTCCATTCTCTGCTTAATTCATTTTACACATTACTGATTAAAAATAAATTTTGTGCAAACTTTTCATCCGTATCTATAACTGAAGTACAGTGACGTCTTCAGAATTACTCTGTTAGTTTAGCATTTTCAGTAACTCATAATTTTATATAAAACCGATATACCTTCTTTGCGAAGTATACTGACTTCGTTCATGGCTAGAACAAGATATAATCTTTAAAACTAATATTTTTCGACCAAACACACACCGTATTGTTTCACAGCCGTTAACATGAGTGTATGCCATAGGGCCTACATATCGTCGCTGCCGGGACAAAACCTCCTATGTGAAGTATTTTAGCTTAGAACTTTGGCCGGTAAGGTTCTGTCATCTAAGGTGCAATATTGTGTGAATATTGTCAAGGTATTCTCGCTTTTCATAATGTTTGTGCTGCGGGTCAGTATATCACATAGGAGGTTTCGTCCCGGCAACGACGATATGTCAGTTCAGAGATAAAAATTAGAATGGGATGTGCATGAGCTGAACCAGGGACACTGAGCTCATCTGGAATTTTTATAAAATGAAACTTTTGTAATAATTATCGTAATCACAAGAAATGTTTTTTCAACTGAGTCAATAAACATCGGAAAGCGGTACTGACGCGCGGGTGAGATCGCGCTGTCCGACTGCCCGCACTCAGCGTACCTCCCGTCGCATTCTAACGCTTGGCCGGCCCGTCATTCGTCAGCTGGACAGTAATGCATCATAGATCGATTAAATGTTCTTGACTTCAACGATCCGGAAAGGCAGTGGTACTAAAGTTTGAGCCGGTTCAGTGCCACATCTGCTTAATCCCAGTTCGTACCACAGACAAAGCTCGGCCATTTGTGATGCCAACAAGTTTCAGCTGTTTGAGGAATGGAATTTGTCAAATTGAACTTGTTGGCATCACAAATGGCCGAGCTTTGTCTGTGGTACGAACTGGGATTAAGCAGATGTGGCACTGAACCGGCTCAAACTTTAGTACCACTGCCTTTCCGGATCGTTGAAGTCAAAAACATTTAATCGATCTATGCGGCATAACTGTCCAGCTGACGAATGACGGTCCGGCCAAGCGTTAGAATGCGACGGGAAGTACTCTGAGTGCGGGCAGTCGGACAGCGCGATCTCACAACCGCGCGTCAGTACCGCTTTCCGATGTTTATTGACTCAGTTGAAAAATAAGAACTTAATTAACTTCTCACCTACTCTAACTCATATGTAATGTGATATAAAACATGAAAACTGTTAGAATAATACTAAAAGGCTAAACAATTTTTTTTCGCAAGTTGCTTTACGTCGCATCGACACAGATAG
Organism: Anabrus simplex; assembly: GCF_040414725.1. NCBI lineage: Eukaryota > Metazoa > Arthropoda > Insecta > Orthoptera > Tettigoniidae > Anabrus > Anabrus simplex. The sequence continues at coordinate 1,678,614,478 of NC_090265.1, forward strand.
GTCTTTTGGCGACGATTGGACAGTAAAGGGCTGGAAGTGGGAAGGAATCGGCCGTGGCCTTATTTAAGGTACAGCCCCAGCATTTGTCTGATGTGAAAATGGGAAACCACGGAAAACCATCTTCAGGGCTGTCGACAGTGGGGCTCGAACCCACTATCTTCCGATTACTGGAAACTGGCCGCACTTAAGCGACTGCAGCTATCAAGCTCGGTAATAAATAATTTTACGTTATAACGATTTCATTCCTGGAAATTCATAGAAGAACTAGAAAATCGTTAATTTTTTATTTGTCGTAATGGTCCAAATTAATAAATATGTCATATTTTGCTTGGTGCCGCGCAAAATGGAAGAATTTTGACGTCCATCATCAGCAGGCCTGAAGGCGGTTTTTCGGGATTCCCCACTTTCACACCAGGCAAATACTGGGCTGTACCTCAATTAAGACCACAATCGCTCCCTTGCTACATTTCCATTTTCGCTACCCCCATCGACGCCAGTTCAGAGATAGCTAATATTCAACGGTTTACTTAGGTCACCTCAATTAACTACTTTCTTGACCCTTCTCGTGGTAATAGTATGAAAACCGTCTTCCATATATCTTTTTCTTTTACCCAAACGTCCATCATTATACTATTTCAGACAAGTAAAATATTGTATGGCTATCTTCTTATCATATTCTTACCACTGTCATGATATTTTATGCAAAACGTAGCTTCATAACATTTTTCATTCTTTTTCTCATTTTCCATTGCCTGTCGCAACCATTGTATTTACATGAATTTTCCTTTCCTTATCGCAATGTTATGTAAATTCAGATTTTAAGTTGTACAGCTTACTTCCTCTGTATTTTAGTTCCATTTTAGATTAATAACTCTTGTACATACGTGATTTACTACATCTTTGTAATTCGTCGCTACCCTGTTTCTGATTCAGAATAGATACATTTAAAAACATGAATTGTACGACGTAAAACCAATATCATTGTCATGAATTATTATTAGACAATTTTGACCAGGAAGAAATATAACACGCCGAGCTGAGTGGCTCAGACTGTTAAGGCGCTGGCCTTCTGACCCCAACTTGGCAGGTTCGATCCTGGCTCAGTCCGGTGGTATTTGAAGGTGCTCAAATACGTCAGCCTCGTGTCGGTAGATTTACTGGCACGTAAAAGAACTCCTGCGGGACTAAATTCCGGCACCTCGGCGTCTCCGAAAACCGTAAAAGAGTAGTTAGTGGGACGTAAAACAAATAACATTATTATTATTATTAGAAATATATAAAGAGTGAAAGCAAATATCTAAGGAGTGTTGAGAATTTCACTAAGTACTTCCCCTGAAAGATTACTTTACATTTAGCAGTTTACCGCTGAGTTATTTAAATCTATCGCTGCGAGTTGAAAGCTAATGTCCAGAAATATCCACGTTTGATCCCCAGTATTGTTACATTTTAAAAATAGTTTGAGGATATGGGAGGTACGGGACGCACAAGTGTAAAGTTAGATCTCCACCATCGGAAGCGCTGAAGAGTGTTTTCCATACCCCAAACATCGGCAACCTATAGATATAAAATGTAAAGTCACTCAAAAAAGAGAAATAAAAGAGAATGAGCTCTTGGTATTTTATTTGTCACAGGTACATTTTTCTCAGAAACAATTTAACTTACAGATATAATGTCTGTTGTGGGTATCTAATCGACAGGTGACATATTTCGATAATGATGGAAATTAATCTGATGAAATATAAAACGCTAGGACCATAAAAATACCAAACGTTCATTTCTATTTTCAGCGACTATACATAAAAGAATGAGACTGCTGAACCCAGACAAAGAACGTAATCGTACTCAAAATAAACTTTAAACGTATTAGTCTTGTTCAATATGGGCTATATTGAAAATATTCAGAGGGGAATGCATAACGATTGTTCAAATGCAGAGATATCTGCATGTCATCATATTTTGATTGGAACACTTACCTTTAAGTAGCAGTATCATATATAGCTTCTATAATAGTGGCATTGAATGGGGAGGAATTGAAGGGCTTAATTAACGTGATCGGATCCCACTGGTGTCCGGTGGGCCATTTTTATTCTCTTCGGTATGTTCTATATCGACGGCTTTCTTTTAAAACCTCGTATGTCTCAATGCTCTTCCCGCCCATTATATTCCTTAAGACTGGTTACGCCCACATATGGATATGCAGTCCATCAGAATAATTTTCGTTGTGTTCATTTTCGCATGCTGCTCTGTAAAGGAAAATGGACCTTATCATACCGTATTGTACGGATGTTGTTTCCATGGCGAATTTATGCAGTCCTACAGTATAATGTGTTTAAGATTCGTTATCCTTTACAGCACAGCAGAGGAAAATGGACAGAATGAAAATTATTCTGATGGACTGCATATAAATATGCGCCTAGGAGACGTGACCAGTCTTAAGGGATATTATGGGTCGGAAGAGCATTGAGACATACGAGGTTTTAAAAGAAAGACGACGATATGTAATGAACACAATAATGACTAAGATGACCATTCTTAGACATATGTTTGAACCGGAGGTGATTGAAGAACCGGTTACAAGTATGGACTTATGTTCTGTCCTCAAAATTGTCAACTCTTTCAGCTGGTTTGAACCTATGATCTAGGCAAAAATGAAACCGGAGAGGCCTGGTGCAGACCTTTTGATTTGACTCCCGTAGGCGACCTGCGGTGCATACAACCAGTCCCCGTGCCTGGGGAGTTAACCAATTATGGGGAATCGAAACCGTTACCCCCTTTGACCAAAGGCCAGCACGCTAACCCCTTAGCCATGGAGCCAGATATGATCTAAGCACCTTTACCACTCATTCATAGTCATAAACTAAAACCAAAGTGTCAGCTGTTAATACTGGATCACAGAGAAACTTTGTTCATCACAGGGGAATGCAGACAGAATACCGAAATGGGTGTTGCGCCTCAAAATACCGTTACGTGACAATGTTGTGAGGAGAAATACTAACCCAAAGCACGTTTATCACTTACAACGAAACTTTGTTGATATTTTTCATGCAATACTGAATCTTTCATGATTGAACATTTCTGGTCAGAGTTCTAAGCTTAAATATTATCACACCGGGCGAGTTGGCCGTGCGCGTAGAGGCGCGCGGCTGTGAGCTTGCATCCGGGAGATAGTAGGTTCGAATCCCACTATCGGCAGCCCTGAAAATGGTTTTCCGTGGTTTCCCATTTTCACACCAGGCAAATGCTGGGGCTGTACCTTAATTAAGGCCACGGCCGCTTCCTTCCAACTCCTAGGCCTTTCCTAACCCATCGTCGCCATAAGACCTATCTGTGTCGGTGCGACGTAAAGCCCCTAGAAAAAAAAAATTTCACACAGACGTTTTTTCTAGGCGGAGCGACGAAGTGCAGAGCTACCGTCATGTCATCATATTTTAATTGGAGCTTTTGCGTTTATATAGCAGTATCATATATAGTTTCTTTAATATTGGCGTTGAATGGGAGGATTTGAAGGGATTAATTAGCATGTTCGTTAATGCCATTCAGCTAATTATAATTCTCGTTACGTCGGCATCACTGGAAACATGAATGAAGAGGCATTTCCTTCAGCACACAGTGATATATATCCCGCTCCATATTACACCCAGCTCGTTTCCCGAACATGAACCTGTCTTGAAATAATCAACTGCTAATGAGACCGGCCTATGCTAGTGTACTCCTTCGGTCTTGTCGTTGTGGGTTCATACACAAATATTTACTATGTTCATTAAAATTAGAATCCGCTAATGAGTCAAATAGTCCTGACCTTTCTCCCAATTAAGCCTACTTGGGGGCGAAATTAACGTGATTAAGTCCAATTTTCCTCCGAATTCGCTTCCTGACGTCAACCATAATTATGTGCAAGAAAGTATAAACTATTGTGCGTTTCTGTGGCGATTGGTAGTGCGATGTATTGGGTGCAAATGTGTATTATGACGATCAGTCATTCAGTCGACGAGATAATTAAATGCTGTTAAGATCCAAATCCGGTCGTGAATCGAATCTGGGACCCTATGAAATTGAGGCCATTACGCTGATCATATCCAAGGAACTTGACAATGAACGTTTCCATATGTATGTACAGGCCGTCTAGGCATGCTTGGTCCATCTGTAAGGAGGTGGGTTCAGTTCCCCGTCAGAATGTAGAAATATCTAGTAACGAGATGTTCACTTCTGTAGAAGTTGTACAGGTTGTAGTAAGGATGTAAATGAGTGGGCATATAAGTCTCTGGTAAGACCCCAACTTGAGTATGTCTCCAGTGTATGGTACCCTCACCAGGATTACTTGATTCAATAACTTGAAAATATCCAAAGAAAAGCAGCTCGATTTGTTCTGGATGATTTCCAACAAAAGAGTAGCATTACAAAAATGTTTCAAAGTTTGGGCTGAGAAGACTTGGGAGAAAGGAGGCGAGCTGCTCGACTAAGTGGTATGTTCCGAGCTGTCAGTGGAGAGATGGCGTGGAATGAAATCGGTAGACGAATAAGTTTGAGAGGTGTCTTTAAAAGTAGGAAAGATTACAATATGAAGATAAAGTTGGAATTCAAGAGGACAAACTGGGGCAAATATTCGTTTATAGGAAGAGGAGTTAGGGATTGAAATAACTTACCAAGGGAGATGTTCAAATTTCCAATTTCTTTGCAATCATTTAAGAAAAGGCTAGGAAAACAACAAATAGGGTATCTGCCACCTGGGCGACTGCGCTAAATGCAGATCAGTAGTGATTGATTGAAGGACATTACCTTCAGTTTCCTTCATACTACGTCAGAAATGAATACCAGCTTAATTCCTGGAGGCAGACACGGGTACACTATCCTACTTACTGCCGTGGTTATGAATAATGGAAGACTTTACCTTCCATTGTTCCATAGCCCTTCATAGCCTGTACTGAGATAGCTTTGTTTCATATGTTATAAATCATATGCTCTTAATAATAATAATAATAATAATAATAATAATAAGACGAAGAAGAAGAAGAAGAAGAAGAAGAAGAATGTTGGAATTACGTCTCACTAATGTTAAAGTTTTAGGAGACGTCATGAAGGCGATACTCTAACCCGTTGGAATTATTTTCCGAGCCAGTAAATGTAATATCAGGAGCTTGGTGTATTTGACCACCTTCATATTTCACCGGACTGAGTTGGATTGAATTTAACAACTTGAGATGAGGAACCCAGCATTCCACCTTCTCAGCCACATTATATTTATGAACGTGAATGTTAAAGGTTTTAGTAGGCTTTGATAAGGAAGATAACCAATAAATGCGATATTTTTCTTGTATTATTTGTGAAGATTTTTGAGAAACCAGTGGCAATCGATAAGAAACCCAAACAGTAACTCAGACATTTTTGTTTTTCTGTTCAGTAAAGAATTAGTGCGATTCGATAAGGAACTTAAGGGAACGTAATCGTCTTGTGGTATCCGTACTGACTTCTCTTCAACGCGGCCACGTTCAAATACCGGCCGGTGTATGAGGAATTCCAAATGAAATTCATATGTTTGTGGCTCAAGTTCCACGCAGAACTGAAGGACCCGTGGGTATCATTATGATGTCATCGTTGAGTGTCGTTGTATATTCACATATTTTCCATAATTAATTTTTGAGTTTGATTTGAAACTTAGGTACTTAACTATTCTGATGTATTTGTATTTGTATGACCACAGATTTTGTATTTTTCGTATATGAAACAAGTATTTAGTAACAAGTCTTAAATATGCTCTTAGGTTTACTCAACCTCCACTCAAATTTAGTACCAGAAAATATCTGGGATCAAAGGTGACTGGATCAGTAGTTCCAATTACAACAGCCTTACAATAAATTGTACACATAAAAGTACACAATATTTTCAAATCACAAAAATGGAAAAGGAAAATAAATTCAAATAAATTTCTATAAAAGTAAAACTGAAACAATTGGAAAATCACTTTTACAAGTGCAAGCTTCCTCTTTGCTTAGCAACTTCAATAATTTTGTCTTTTGTTTCTTTTGCACTGATCATAAAGGTAAATAATGTTTTAATGGAGTTTGATAAGGAATCTGAACAAACGTTTTGACATTATTGACTTCCTATCGATCACACAAATATGGCGGTTAGTTGGTAGAGTTCGAAAAAGGATTGTCTTTGTATGTTCACGTAGTTCCCATAGTTAATTTTTGAGTTTGATTTTGAGGTTAAACGAACCTCTTCCGATGTATTATTAAGTGCATGTTCACAAATTTCTGATAGAGTTTTCGTATATGAAACACACAGAAAAGAAGTGTTACTTTTCCTCATTAATATGTATTTAATTTTGTGTAGTATTTTTTTTCATTTCGATCAGGAACTTAAAAAAAAAAATTTGATGTTTCTATAGTTGAGTGTTCATAATGTTTGGATTATAAATTTTCGAAATTTTAGTATTTTTTTCTTTGGATGTAGAATTTCTGATCTGGATAAGTAACCTGAAGAGAACTTCGACGTTTATGTCCTTGTAAGTTCAAACATTTTCCACGGTGAATTGGCAAGTTGATAAAATTCCTAAAGAAGTACTTTTTTAATTCTTTGCTGCTGTATTTTCACACAATTTCGATGGTAAATTATTTAGTTCGATAATAGACTTGAGCGAAGACACTGATGTTTTTCTTAAGTATGTTCTTGAAGATTAAATCAGTGAATTTCGGCAAGGATCCTGAACAAATGTGTTGATCTCGTGACCGTTAGTAAAGTCTGGTAGCGTAACATTTGCGTTCGTGTGGCTCCGAACGAAGAGATGACAGCTACGAGAAGAAAACAAGCACTCGCGTAAATGATAATCGATATAAGACACACTTGGACATGTACTACCTGCAATTCACTTAACCTATAACTGGTTTTACTGAAACAATTATAGTATACTGTAATTTGATTTTGCAGTATAGTGCACTACGAATATGATCTTCAAGGGGAAATATTAGCTTTAAATCTAATTAGGAAAGAGAGACGGAGAAGAAGATGAGAGTGTCCAAAAGAAATGTCAAAAATAGCAAGCTAATTCTGAGTTGGAAACTGAGCGATGTCGGCTCAGGTGAAGGAGTAATACGGAACTCCGAGGCGGTAAATGTGTGCTCAACTCGTTCGGGAGGATGCGTGTTCGATTCCATGTCAGGAAGTCGAAATATCTAGCAACGAAATTTCAACATTTGGAGAAGCATGTGCCCTTAGGTTTACTCACCCTTCACCAAAATTTAGTACCTGGAAATACCTGAGATCAGAGGTGACCAGTATAGAGCTAGAGCTAATTACTCTATCCTACTCAGTGTGGAGGTTACGGAAAGCCTTTGCCTTCTACCTCTGCAAGGGCCTTTATGATTTGCTTGGCATTGATTGGTCGAGGCAGTAAAGGCGTGCTTGATTCACTTTGGGTTCGATTCTCCGTCGAAAAAATTAGAAACGGGATTCTCACATGTGAAGTGGCACGTGACTACGATGATCACTCAGCCTACACCAACGAAGAGTACTAGGTTAATTCCTGAGGATAAGTGGTCGGCTCTAGAGTGAAGCATTCTATCTCCCTTAAGGACGAGGTTATAGAAAGTCTTTACGTTCCGCTTCACCAAAGCTCTTCATTGCCTATTCGGAGAAGGCTTAGATTTCTTTACTTTGTATTTCAGCATCTCTACTGACACATATTCATATATTTCAAACTGGAATTAGTGCAAGATCTCCAAATTTTGGCATAAGCTACCATACGATCATGAATCTCTAAGTACCAAACTTTGGTTATTTTGTCAGTGTCCCAAGTGAAGAAAAGGATCGTATATTATCCCTATAAAGGTTGAGTTCTTTTATTTATTTATTTATTTATTTATTTATTTATTTATTTATTTATTTATTTATTTATTTATTTATTTGTAACGGAGCACAGTCCCAATTACAACAGCCTTACAATAAATTGTGCACATAAAAGTACACAATATTTTCAAATCACAAAAATGGAAAAAGAAAATAAATGCAAATAAACTTCCATAAAATTAAAACTGAAACAATTGGAAAATCACTTTTACAAGTACAGAAATACAATGCAAATTAATTGTTGAATTGTGCAATGTCACATAGATACTAAAGATAATTTGTAGCAATAAAATTAAATATGCCTAGGTGCAAAAGCCATGAAAGGCCATGGCTTGCCAAGCGACCGCTGCTCAACCCGAAGTCCTGAAGATTACGAGGTGTCGTATGGTTGGCAAGAGGAATTCTCTCGTCAGTTAATTTTTGTTTAATAGATCGGGGCCGCTATATTACCGTCAGATATTTCCTCAGTTGTAATAGTCTCAGTGGATCTCTACCCCGATCTCACCGTGAATCGAACCCGGAGCCTCCGGGTAAGAGACAGACAGGTGAGTGTTCTTTCTTTGTGTTACTCGATTAACGTTGCACTAACTCAACGAAAGTTTTCAGTGACCCGAGGATCGGTAAGGGATAGGAATGGAAAGGTAGTGGCGGTCATGGCATTAATTAAGGTACAGCCCCTGAATTTACCCGGTGCGTAAATGGGAAACCTCGGAAAATCACATTCATTGCTGCCGACGTTGGGATTCGAATTCACCATATTCCGAATACAAGCTCATTGCTAAGTGCCCCTAACTTCATGGTCAGCTCGCTCGGCAGTAGATCTTTCATCAACGGTAAAGCAAAGTATAGTCTTCCCTCATGATGCTAACCTTTTATAAGGCCCACACAGATTCTTATTAAAGGCTAGTTCTTATGTACCCATTTGCGAATATGTGCACAATATGTACGACGGGAATTTTCCTTTCTGTTATTATACCAGTAATACACGCAGACGCATTTAGAAATTCTTTCTACGCCCAATATTATTTAAATTGGAAAATTGTACAAGTATTCGTGTTAGTACACGCAAGGCACCTCCTTTAGAATAAGAATGTTATTGGATTTCCCTTCCACTAAATATTATTGCAGTTTTTGGAGATGCCGAGATGCCGCTCCTCTCCTCGTGTTTTAACCTCAGCTAGGTTTTCGGTGAAATTGGGAACGAACCATCTTAGACTATTATTATTATTATTATTATTATTATTATTATTATTATTATTATTATTATTATTATTATTATTATTATTATTATAAGGACTTTAATTACCTCAACATTTACCTGGTGTAAAAGCGGAGATCCGTGGAATAACGTACCGTTGTTGTGCGTAGAAAAACCGTTATGTGATATAATTCAGCTTAGAATTCTGACCAGAAACATTCTAATCTAAGGTTCAGTATTGCATGAATGATTTCAATGAATTTTCTAAGTGATACATGTGCTGCGGGTCAGTATTTCGCCGACATCATTGTCACATAACGGTATTTCGAGGCTCAACAACGATATTCGGGATTGTCAAGGGTTGGCTTCAATCCCACCATCCCCCAAATTCAAGCTAACAGCCACTTTACCCATACCAAGCAGCGAACTCGCTTTGTTGTCGCAATACTGTTCCGCGGGATGTATTAATTTTACGTGGCCGTAATTCTATCGACACGAGGCTGGCTTATTTTAGCACCTCCAAATCTCACAGGACTGAGTCGCGATTGAAGGGCGATCTTGGGCTCAGAAGACCTGAACTACTCAAACCGATCCTTCAAAATACCGCCTAAAGATTTTGAAGCGTGAGATCGAACTACCCAACACTGATTCCCAATTCTGTTCTTTGTAGTTTATCTAACACTGGTGTTTACGGTTGTCGATTGATCTTCACTTTCTCTTTACTGCCCCCAATAACACGATTACACAGTGCTTTGCGTGAAAATATGTCACGTGAAGTCGTTGACCCTGCCCAAGGTCCATACCGGGTAGGCGTCGCGGTGGACGCTGAATAACTTAGTAATCATCGACTGACCTGTGCCAAGTTGAACCAATTATTTTCCATTACATTACAGTGAGCGTTTTTAATTAACAAAGATTGGCCGCCGAGCTGTATTGCTTTTTAAATCACTTCAGAATTCAGAATAATTTAGTTTATAATTAGTTTTCGTACCCGTTTATTACTTCAAGTGAATCCTTTCAACTTCAAACAATGGGCGGAATAACGCTAATACGTAATTACACATTGAATACGTGCAGCTACCAATAGATGTCAGGAAAATGAAACGCATTGCATGTAATGTAATTTTTATTTTATAATTCATAAATCATTCATATAGTTTACATTTATAATACTAATAATAATAATAATAATAATAATAATAATAATAATAATAATAATAATAATAATAATAATCTCAAAAGAATACCATGTCCGTGAACACGGGCCTTTAAAACATCAATCTAAATATAACATTGTTATTTACTTTGAGTAATAATGATACTAAACATGGTAATCTTTTAGAGATTTTGATATTTCAAAGAAAGATACTGTAGACTTACTTTATATTCTGTGAATAATTTCTTCCGTGTCCTCGGAAGGCAAACACCCCCTATGACTCTACGACTGCAACTTCTCTAACACTGATGATTGGAACTTCAACGCTTGAACGTTGGTTTACTGCGAAGGGTGCCCTCATTCTTCACCAGATAGCTCTAATGATCTTCTCTTACAACAGGCACCCCACCCATAGTGGGATAAAGGGATGTGTATTATGACGAACACAAACACCCAGTCTGTGAGCCAGAGGAATTAACCATAAGCGGTTAAAATCCTCTGCCCGACTGGGAATCGAAATTACGGTCCACCGAACCGAAGACTCTGGCAGTTCAGCGAAGGAGCTGCGTTACCAGGACTTACAAGTATGTTGGAAATACAGCTGCAGATGGATGTCGCGTTCAACATCGCTGTGTAGTGCGGGTCTGCATCATGCGAAGAGAGTGAGTGTATTCTTGCGTGAACTGCGGGTATGTATCAACAGCATCAACAGTTCATACGGAGTGTTACAGTATATAGAACGCACTGCAACAACGCATTACAAAATAATGTCGACAGTGTTGGGATATATAGTATCGAGCTTTATCGGCAACAGATAATACAATTTTATATTTATGCACAATGCCAGGGTCCATTAGAAAGATGTATGTATGTATGTATGTTGTATGTTGGGTATTCAGCCCGAAGGCTGGTTGGATCCTCAACAGGTTCACCATTAGCTGTCATAGATGGCCTAGGTGTCACTGAAGAGGCGTACTAGGGAAATGAGGAGTGAGGTAGTTTCCCGTTGCTTTCCTCACTGAGCCAGAAGTTGCTACTGCACATCAGTCTGCCAAGCCCACTGAAATGCATGCACCAACCGACCCTATGAGCGACATTTTCACACCATTCATAGCAGGGACTGGCTACATAAGGAATGGTATTACTAGCGTCACTCATACCTCAGCCACTTTCATATTGTCAAAGCCAAGGATAAGACTGAGACAGGTCAGTGAAAGTAACAATTTTATTCTAGCCCATACCAGAAGACATAGCGCACTGTAAACACTACATCTTGCCAGCAAAGGCATGAACTAAAGATAACATTGACAATGTAGCCTTGAGCTTTGCATTGCGAGGCGGTATAATTGGATGATGACAGGTCTGTTGCATGCCATACAGGAGTGTATCATCGAAGGTTTCCCACTCTTAGAAGATCGCGGAATATATTAGCACGGTAGTTTATATCCTACATAGCGTGACAAGTGATTATATGGGTCCTGCAATATGGTATATATAGTATATTTAACTCCCACATCAATTTTGATACTAGTAGAAGTACGTAGCTTTACGGGAATATTGAGATGGGAAAGAAATCTCTTTTTGTCAGTATTAAGTTACATCCTCGGCATTTGCATGGAATTGAAATGGGAAACCACGGAAAGCCATTTCAGGGATGCCGATGATGGGATTCGAACCCACCATCTACCAAATCGAACTTTACAGCTTCATGATCTGTATCGCGTAGGAAACGCACTCAGTTTCTACTTCCTTAATGTGGTAATAATAGTAATAATAGTAATAATCATAATAATAATAATAATAATAATAATAATAATAATAATAATAATAATAATAATAATAATAATAATAATAATAATAATAATAATAATAGCAAAGTAACGTCGTAAGAGAATGTGGTAATCTACACGCAAGATACCCAGATGGCGTCAAATCAAAATGCCTGCACGCATTGCAAGTGAGGCAATACGATTATTATTATTATTATTATTATTATTATTATTATTATTATTATTATTATTATTATTATTATTATTATTATTATTATGTACTGAATCGTAAGGTCATAACTTGAATACAGTACTGTACGTGTTGAAGACGAAGTATCAATTTATCAGAGTCTAAGCGTTTTCAGACTCTACTTTCTTCCCATCGGTGGATGAAGTCACTTCGATGTCCGATCGGTCTATAATCTATAAGTACTTCTTAGCTGTAAGACGGCAAACCAATTTTATAGCCCTAAGCCAATAGACGTACATTTTCTATTTGTAATATCAATCAATCAATCAATCAATCAATCAATCAATCAATCAATCAATCAATCAATCAATCAATCAATCAATCAACCAATCAATCGCATATACAAATGAAAATCTGATCGCACACGATTTTCATATCAACAACACAATTATTACGTTTTATCAAAGCCATTTTCATGGCATCCGAATATTAAAATGAGTGTTGGACATACCTCTTTGTGATACATCATTTTCATGTGTCATACATTTATCTATTCACACAACTAAATACAAATACGAATAAATTAAAGTTACACGTTCTTAAGTATGAAGGTTTATTTTTACTGTTGCGTAATGTCATTGCACGATTTTGTAGGCCTACTTTATTTCGTTTTAAAACCCAATTTAAATGGATAAGTCGTACTCATTATTTTCATACCTCTCCATTATTTTCAAAATTCTGATTATCTCATTGTGCGATAAATTATGTATGTATCACTTGTCATCGTGAATTGAGTCAAATTAGCACCATCCTTAAAGGAACGATATTTCTCTCATTGGGTTTTGTGGAATGTCCGTTATCGTGCCTAAGTAAGAGGTATAATTATTTTTAACTAAGTGTAGCTTTATGCTTTACAAAATATTGGTCGCTATTATATTAATCCATGTTTGTTTTCGTTCCGGCTCTCAATATTCATTCAATATTTACCCTTCAGGCCGTAATTGGATGGTCAATTTTAGTGAAAATTCGCATGTAACGCTCTGATGTAGTTTATTTCGCTGCATGTCAACTGTTGTAGGCGAAAAATTAATGACGCATGGATGTTGGGCCTTGGGTTTCATCTGTCCGATATTCTGTTGGCCAGTCTACAGCAATAATTTCAATCCCTGGGATAATTTCTACAATTTAAAAGTAATGATTGCTTTTCTAGCAACGAATTGCCTAGACTATCTTCATTCTCCTATCACGTGATGATTCAGCTTGCCTTAACTGCAATATATCGAACCCTGTCCCCAATAATGCCTAAATTATAAACTCACTACGTTTTGAGGGCGAAGTGATCTGTCATTCTGTCGATAGATAAGGTGGTGTGGAAGAAATAACCAAATAAATATACTATTAGAAAAAATGTAAATAAATTGAATTTTCTTAATTCCTCGAACTCAAACTGTACAGGAACTAATATGACAGAGTATTACTAGCAAGAAAGCTGGAAATAAAAGTTTTAGATATATGTCCCTCTCACAAGTACTTACCTCAGAACAAATGAAAGGCTCTTTCACATCCTTTCACAAAGCAATGTGAAGTCAAACTGTAAATTAAAACCGTACTTTATCCTTAGAAATTAATTCTGACAATAGATCGTAGAGAGAACAGTTGTCTTTGATATGCATCTCAAAGGATAAACCTCATACGTTCTCGTCAGAGCTTGTCTCATGATAATGAAGCAATCTTCCTGAAATGGTCTGTTTGTGAAACATTGTGTAACAAACTTCTCCAAGTTCTGTCAAAGTAGAATAATAATAATGTTGTTTTTGTTTGCGTCATCAATCCGTAGACTGGTTTCATGCACCTCTCCATGCCCCCGTCTTCTGTGGTAACCTTTTGATTTCTACGTAACTACTGCATCCTACATCTACTCTAATCTGCTTGTCATATTCATACCTTGGTCTGTCCATATCATTCATAACACCTAACATTCACTAAAAACCAACTGAACAAATCCTGCGTGTCTTAAGATGTGTCCTATCATTCTATCTCTTCTTCTATCCGGCTCTATGGCTAAATGGTTATCGTACTGGTCTTTGGTTACAGGGGTCCCGGGATTGATTCCCGGCAGGGTCGGGAATTTTAACCATAATTGGTTATTTTCTCTGGCGCAGGGCTGGGTGAATGTGTCGTCTTCATCATCATTTCATCCCCATCAAGATGTGCAGGTCGCCTGCGGATGTTAAATCAAAAGACCTGCATCTGGCGAGCCGAACTTGTCCTCGGACACTCCCGGCACTAAAAGCCATACGTCATTTTATTTCACCTATTCTTATCGTCAAATTTAGTACGAATCAATCTCTTCTCAGCAATTCGATTCAATATCTCTTCATTCGTGATTCAGACCTAAACATCTCCCCTTCAGCATTCCTCTGTAACGCCATATTTCAAAGGCTCCTATTCTCTTTTTTTCTGAGCTACCTATTGTCCATGTTTCACCCATACAATGCCCCATTCCAGACGAAAGTCTCAAAACCGTCCTTCTAATTCCTATATCATAGCTTGTGCTAGCCTGCATTTTATGTCCTCATTATTTCTGCCATCATTGGTCATACTACAACACAAGTAACAATATTCACCTATCTATTTCCTTCAAGACTGCATTACTTGATCTAATACGTCCTGCATCACCTGACTACGTTCGACTTCATGTCCTTAACTTTGCTTTCAATTTATTTATTTTCATCTCTAAGACTGTCGGTACCATTCAGAAATTTCCTCAGATCTTCTGTACATTCAGATAAAATATAATCGGCAAATCTCAGAGTTTTGATTTCCTCTTCTTGGATTGCGATTCATTTCCAAATTTCTCTTTGATTTACTTTACCGCCTATCCTATATAAACATTGCACAGGAGAGGGGATAATAATAATAATAATAATAATAATAATAATAATAATAATAATAATAATAATAATAATAATCTATATATATAAAATAAGAGTTTTGTCTGTACATTGCTCAGAATTTGAAAAGCATGGTATTTATGTATAGATCATGTCCACAGTAACAAGAAAATGCAGATTTTACTTTTCCGTAATTTCTGTCTGTCTGTCTGTCTGTCTGTCTGTCTGTATGTATGTATGTATGTATGTATGTATGTATGTATGTATGTATGTATGTATGTATGTATGTATGTATGTACACGCATCACGAGAAAACGGCTGAAGAGAATTTAATAAAAATAGGTATGTAGTGTCTGGAGCTGAGCCGCTATAATCTAGGCTGTAAATTATTTTATTCACGCTGAGTGAAATGGTAGTTTAGGGGAAAGCCTAAAATTCAAATATTTATATTATTGGTGGTCATATCGATAAATACTACATAACTTCTGATCATTTCTGATCATTTATGTCTTATGCATTTTTACCGTACCGGCTATGATAACAGAGATATTCATGAATTTGGATTTTTGTTGCTAAGTCCATATCAACGCCGAGCCCCGACAAAATGGGTAAACGGAATTTAATGAAAATCGGTATATAGAGTCGGGGAACAAGAAACTACAGTATAAGCTCTAAACAATGTTACTCACCCTAGGTGAGATGGTAGTTTAGGGGAAGGCACCTAAAATTTAATTTTTAAATACGTATGTTCTTGGTCCTATGGAAAAGTACTACATAACAAAAGTTATAGAGAATATAATTTCCGATCATTTATGTTTTATTCAGTTTTACCGTACCGACTATGATAAGAGTGGTATTTCAGAACCAGAAGACAATTAATAATGTGACGGCCTACAATATCGAAAGCGCGTAACATAGATCAACAATAACATTACACTGACCGTTGTTTGTTGTAATGTTCTTTGTCAACTCCGAGAGATGGGATTACTGCTGCGTACCGAGTATAACAGCCTAACTGAATATTGGCGGGAAATAGCTGAGGAGTTAGATAACTTTCTTCTTTAGCATGCCAATCCTCTGGTTCATACATTTTCTGATACTGCTGGTACGTAACACACTGGTTTATCATAGTATGCCAGCTATTCGATACCTACTCTGACGCGCTGTTTTGAATGAGCAGTGTACGCACTTAAGTCAGAGGCTCAGTTAGTAGTAGTAGTAGTATGAACTGGTCTGGAGTTACAATTTAACCCTATTCCAAATTATAGTACCAGAATTCAGTAAATAACACAAAATTCAACCTTGAAAAGAGCCGTTTCTTAGGAAAAGCTTCTTCCTCTTCACTTTCATTAAATCTACATTAATTTTATTCCAAATGAGCAGCGAAGATGTGACTTCTTCTCTGGCTTGGAGGAAAAATTGCCTCCACGTCAGATAGTTCTTTCCCCCGCCAGTGTAGTGAATTGAGATTTTCCGACTCATCGGGTACTCCCAGGAAGCCGATAAGTAAACGGGCATAGTTTTGCCCTGGGACTATCCACTATTTGAACAACCACCCATCCCCCCCCCCCCCGCCGAAAAAAAGGACGACGATTGTTCATGAATCACGGATGTCTGCGTCTTGGTCATTCCAGCTCTGTAGCTTTGGACTGTTAGCTCGGCAGCATAGTACTGTTCGTTAAAAGTGAAAAAATGTGTGGTTTTTTATTTGATCGAGAATTTCATATGAAGGTATTGCCTTTTAATCGCGCCATTCCTACCGACGTCATTGTAAAGACCCATGTTCATTTCAGTTGGGAAAACCACTAAGAGAGTCTTTCTGAGAATCTATAAAGGCAGGCGGAGAGTGAGTGTCTGCCATTATAATGAAAACTCCTCAACCTGATTGTGACTGACGGTAGGCAAGGTGGCCTACCAATACACTGAAAATTCCCTAACCCAGTCTTGATATGAGAAAAGACGTTGGTGACTTGCCCGTCGTGCTTCTGGGGCAACGTTAAGAGCTATGCAACTTAATACCATCTTGCTCACAAGGTTTACACTACCTAATCTAGAATTATGTATACAATGTAGAATTCCGTAGCGAAGCACGGGTACATCAGCTAGTAATAATAATAATAATAATAATAATAATAATAATAATAATAATAATAATAATAATAATAATAATAATAATAATAATAATAATAATAATAATAATAATAATAATAATAATAATAAATTCATTTCTTTTATGTCCCATTAAATAGCTTTAGAGTGTTGGGATACGCCGTTGTATCGAAATTCTATCCTGTAGAATTTATTTTGCATGTTACTAAATCTATTTATTTTGAGCACTTCAAATAAAACCGGACTAGCATGGGATCGAAACTGCCTACTTGGGCTCAGAAAATCAACCCTCTACCGTCTGTCACTTAAGCCGACAGACAAAGTAGATGTTGGCGGTGGTTTCAGGTTCACACAATCACATCGAAGGTTTCCGTCAATGCAGGGATGGGAAAGTGTTCGGATTGGGATGCTAGTGGACTTGACATTACTTAGGACAGAGCCCCAACATTTGACTGGTGAGAAAATGGGAACCCATTTTCGGGACTGCCGACGGTAGGATTCGAACTCATTATCTCCCGAATTCCAGCCCACAGCTATGTGACCAGAAACACGCAGCCAACTCCCTCGGTTGTCAAAGTAGAATCTTAATTGTGAACTAATGACTGATCTTGCATCTCTGGTCAACGTGGTTGTATGTTTACTTCGTCGACATCAAAAGTTGGACTTGTAGTGTTTCAAATAATGTATTTCATTATTTACACTCAGAATTACCTAAAAAACCAAACCTACACTTCAGACATTTTTCACTCTAAAATACCTTATTATTATTATTATTATTATTATTATTATTATTATTATTATTATTATTATTCCGACTCATTGGCTGAATGGTCAGCGTAGAGGCCTTCAGTTCTTAGGGTCCAGGGATCAATTCCCGGCCGGCTCGGGGATTTTAAACGCTTCTGATTAATTCTTCTGGCCCGTGGACAGGGTGTTTGTGTTTGTCCCAACACTTTCCTCTTCATATTCAGACAACACACTACACTACCTACCACCACAGCTACACGCAATAATAATTACATCCCTCCATATAGAGCTGGCGTCAGGAAGGGGATCCGGCCGTAAAACAGGGCCATATGCACATGTTCGCTACAGTTCGCACCCTTTTCCCCACAGACGAGGGAATATCGGTGGTGGCAGAAGACAGACTATTATTATTATTATTATTATTATTATTATTATTATTATTATTATTATTATTATTATTATTATTATTATTATTATTATTATTATTATTATTATTATTATTGCTTTGCTAATTCCTTTTCATCCAGATGACCGAGGCTCGAATCATGCATGGAAGTCAGCCTGGAATTTATTATTACTTGAAAAATAGTCTGAGATCGGAAGAGCATCCAACTTTACCCACCCGGTAAAATCATGAAATGAACCAAGGTATCCACAACTCCCCCTCTCCCACTCCCTAGATGCAACAGTCAATTAGGACCTTGGCCTGACAAGCCGACTTTTGCCCAATCACATGGCCCACGTCCCCACACGTAATACTTGACTTCCTTAACCGGCCGCTACCTCTCGTATCAGACATCTTGAAGTTGAGTAAACCCCGTTCGTGTCCTCAGTCCAGAATCAAATCCCTGGACTGGTCAGAAATCGAACTCGGGGTCTCTGCGCAAGAGATTGACACAGTTCCTTTACACCTCGGGGAATAAAATGCCTACAGTTGCCACAGAAATACCTAGGATAAAGTGAGCACCGTTTACAGTATCATTCATATTATTATATTTTATTTTAACCGGGCGAGTTGGCCGTGCGGTTAGGGAATCGCAGCTGTGAGCTTGCATCCGAGAGATAGTGGGTTCGAACCCCACTGTTGACAGCCCTGAAGATCGTTATCCGTTGTTTCTCATGTTAACACCAGGCAAATGCTGGGGCTGTACCTTTCTTCCCACGCATAGCGCTTTCGTATCCCATCGTCGCCATAAAACTTATCTGTGTCGGTGCGACATATAGCAAATCGTAAACAACAACAGAATGACTTCGACATGAACTGTGGCCTAGTCCCTTCTAAAGAGCAAACATCAGCCCGTTCGTCCTGAAATACTAATAATGAAAGGCACAGTGCAGACACATATCAGTTTAGAAATATGCGAAGTGAATTCCATTCTGGCAGCAATATTGGACTTTTCCCGATGATACGGTAAGTCAGTGAAATTGAATAGAAAATTAGATTTCATGGACCAGGTTTTGCGTATGAAAAGTTCGTTTTGTAAAAAAGAAGGAAGGAAAAAGAGATTTAAAACGAAATTCGGAAGTTTGAATATAGTCACTTACCCGGTGAAACAATTGTGTTGAAAGATTATAGTAACCTTAAATGCGTAATTAAAAGCGAACTTAGAGCAGTGGATTGGACCATAATTTTCCTAACACGAATTACTCGTAGTATGCTTTGGACCTAGATTCAATATCGCTAAACGTCACTCTTAAAGAGAAAAACCTGTGCAGAAAATTATTCATATATATTCCCTTGTAACTCAAGGTTTAATGACAGAGCCTCTGTGATAGTTTAGGAGTCTGACGCTGGAGCTAGATTGACTGGTTCGGACGGTTGATCCTTGGCTTTCCGAGTCCAAGATGTCGGGCACGAACTCATCTCAGTCTAGCGGTATGTGAAGGTGTTCAAATAGGTTACCCCAGAGTTGGTACATTTATCAGCACGTAGAAGAATTTCTGTGGGACAAAATACCGGCACTTCGGCCTTTCTGAAAGACTTCCAGACGCATTTTGGTTTTGGGCGGGGATTTAAGGCCGTGATTCCGTTTCTGACGCCATTTTGAAATGAAAATCTGAACCCAGTTTTACCGAATTTCAAATATCAGTCTTTCGGGAGGGAAGCCAACACCTATTCCACTAAGCTAATCCCATCCCTGCATCTCTCAAAACCGTAAAATTTGTATAT
The DNA here is from genome assembly GCF_040414725.1 of Anabrus simplex. Lineage (NCBI taxonomy): Eukaryota > Metazoa > Arthropoda > Insecta > Orthoptera > Tettigoniidae > Anabrus > Anabrus simplex. The sequence continues at coordinate 1,678,634,556 of NC_090265.1, forward strand.
GGTACATGAAACGAATAGCATTGTAACTATTATCGCGTCGGAGATTCACTTTGTTAGACTTGTTTCCATACACCACTTTGGTTAGCTATGGTTCATATAATAAAATTGGCCACATCGAGATATTTGACTGCGAGTGTGAAGCTGAAAACTTATATTTGGATAATATCGTCCCTTTTCTGCCAAAACGGCGAATGTTACAATGCTCTTCTTATCCATTATTTCCCTTAAGCCTGGTCACGCCTTACAGCTATATATTGACATGCGGTCCATCAGAACAATTTTCGTTGAGTTCATTTTCTTATGCGCCTGTGTAAAGGAAAATGAACCTTAAATACATCACACTCTAGGAGTGGGTAAATGTCATGCAGAACAATTTTCGTTGAGTTCATTTTCTTATGCGCCTGTGTAAAGGAAAATGAACCTTAAATACATCACACTCTAGGAGTGGGTAAATGTCATGCAAACATACATTCCTTCAGTATGGTACAGAAAGGTTCATTTTCCTTTACACACGCAGATAGGAAAATGAACTCAACGGAAATTGTTCTGATGGACCGAATATCAATATGTGGCTGGAAGGCGTGACCAATTTTAAGGGAAATAATGGATAGGAAGAGCATTGTAACATTCGCCGTTTTGGCAGAACAGGGACGATATACACGAGGCTCGCAAGGGTTGCCGTTCTTCTTGCGTGGCCCGTATCGGGAAACGAGAGCGCGCTAACCGTCACACAGTTCTCGTACATCCGTAGAAAAACTATCAGGATCTATGAATGCATAATCAGATTTAAAAACAGATAGGTAAATAATAAAACTTGTCTCATTACGGTAAGAGTTGAAAATGATTTCCCTCAGCCTATATCCAAGCGCTGCAGCGTGTGATGATTAAACTTCGGATATTTAGGCAATATTAGGAGAGAATGCAAAGTAATTTGGTTATTAGGAAGTGTCGTCTAGCCCGTTCTTCCCTAACATAGCGAGAGTAACATAAATTCTAAAAGTTCAAATGGGCCGTGCCTCTGATATTTATGCAAAACGCATGACATAAACGTTATACAGGCTACGGCACACTTGTTACTTGCTTCAGTATGTTTGCATTCTCACCTATTACTCCCTTAAATTCCGATCTCCAATGATGATATACCCAATCAATCTCTGCAATTCAGCCTCACAAATCTTCAAAATTTCGGTATGAATTGCATTTAAAATACCAAAATATGCTGCCCAATACTTAATTCAGAAATGAAACGCTCCAAAACCGATCAATTATTCCTGTATGAGAAACAATCACGCTATACGCTGTACGGAAGCTTATCGCAAACTATCTATGACCAGGACAACACTGGGATAGCCATATTGGCTATTGAATCATCCACTCGTGTAGCTACGGCACAGGGAAACACTGGCTACTCCACTGAGACTCACACTTTATTAGGTTCGAATTCCGAAGATGGTAATCCGTGGTTTCCCTCTTTGAACATGTGGTAGTAATGTTCACTCACTTAGCGGATTACTCGTGTTATTAAAATACTACGTTTGTAGCTCAGGGGAATTAATACCTTGTTTCTCTGGTAGGACGTAACTATTATTCTTAGCTTGAAAATCACACCACCGGTGAGCTGGAAGGAGCTGCAATTCCTGAGCAAATATGAAGACTTGAATTTACCTCCTGATAAGCGCTCCATCTTCATCTAGGCCATGGCCACTAACTTTTTCATAGACATTCTAATCGTCGTCATAACTATTTTGCTGACGTGCCATCTGTCTTGATTTCATCTCAGATCCTGGTGAGGAATTTGATTTTGGCATGTCTTCTGTCTTTATCTTAACTTTCGGAGAATAATTTTATTTTTACAGTTTTCTCGCTCGTGTAGTATTTAATAAGAGACGATTTCACAGCTCCCCTGCGTTCATTTATAGGAGGACAACACTCATGCTTTATCTCAAATTTTGGCAAGGAATATTCTTTAGTAATTTACTTGATTTCATCTGAAATTTTGATGTAGAATATGAGTTACTTTATCACAATTTTTGGTGAGGATTCACATTTTCAGCTCCAGTTATTTTGCTTTTATACAAAATGTAGAGTGGAAACCTGACTAGGTAGTACAGTACATTATACTTATTCAACATTTTGAGGGAGACTTACACTACCGAAGAAGTGTCCTTGCGGATTGGGTCACGTACCTACCAGCTTGCATTAGAGAGATATTGAGTCTGAACCCAATTGTCGGCAGCCCTGAAGATGGTTTTCCGTGGTTTCCCATTTTTACATCAGGCAAATCCTTGGACTATACCTTAATTAAGGCCACGATCGCTTCCTTTTCACACCTCGCCATTTCATATCCCATCGTCGCCATAAGACCTATCTGTGTCGGTGCGACGTAAAGCAAATTGTGAAAACTTACGCTTGATTAATGTACATGTGGTCAGATTTTTTGAAAGTGCTTGCTAAATTGGTTCAGTTCCAAATTTCTTGTGAATATTAAGTTCCTTTCAGCTGAACGGAGAATGATATCATGGTCTCCTTCGGAGCACGTTTAACTTGAATGGCTAGAAACCAGTATTCAATTGCAGATTAGCCTCCTCCACACTTAAGAGTATTATGAACGCAGATTTTATGCCTCAAAGTGGAACTTCAGGTCTTGCTTTAGTGTGGTTGTCGGTAGCGGAACCACAATATGTGCAATGGCTGCCAAATGCCTTGAACCGCCGTATGGCTAGCATGAAAGAGGATAATGGAGTTCCTTCTCATATTTACTGGTCACGACTTGGCGCCATTCCATATGCGCTTGGAATATTACTTCCGCTACAAACGCAATATTATGATTATGTGGTCCCAGCGTTAACCGGAGAAGATGTGTCTAAATGAAACCTTGTGCACCCTGATATCCTTAGGTCAAACAGATATTTTCCATTCTGTCCTGCTCGCCAGTTAAAGCCGCACGTTAGGAGAGGATTACACTCCACAAGCTTTTGCACAAAACCGGTGGAATTAGGAGCTGAGGTCTAAAAGTCGCTATGTACAGCCAGCGGACCTGCACATTCTAAGCCGTATTCATTTAGCTATACGAAAATTAGGATACAAATAATGTAATAATAATAATAATAATAATAATAATAATAATAATAATAATAATAATAATAATAATAATAATAATAATAATAATAATAACTACATGGCGTCGACATTAATGAGGATCAAGCTCACCTTTACGGCCGAATGTCTTTCGTGACGCCAACCCTATGTGGAGGGATTTATTCACTATTGCGTGTTTCTGTGGTGGCTCGCAGTGTGATGCGTTGTACAGAAGTGAAGATGTGTATTTAGACGAAGACCCATCCCAGGAGCAGGAGGATTTAACCGAACCTGGTTCATAACTCGGCTAAGAATCGAGCCTGGGATCCTCCTAACCGAAGAAAGTACGCATTCAGCCAGGGAAACTTATTATTATTATTATTATTATTATTATTATTATTATTATTATTATTATTATTATTATTATTATTATTATTATTATTATTATTATTATTATTATTATTATGACTCGCCCCATTGAGCTGGTGGCACACCTGCCTCTTCCTGGCCAGTCCAAAGATTTTAATTCTGCTCTGTGGGCTAGAACAAGCTTCTATTGGTCTCGTATAACTGAAGATGTTTTCGACACAAGAGGTAGCTGACCGGTCGCAGATGTCAACTAATGTGGCTGAGGATGTCACACGCTGACCACGTGACACTCCAATACCTGCAGGCCAACTGGCTGAACACTGGTCGTTTTTTAATGCCAAGGTCTTAATTATCAAATACATGTACCTTCATTTTTGTCATGCTTTAAGCGTCTAGTCTGCAAGCCTCTGTGAATGAATTATTCGACTGAACAACCCCCTTTTACCTCCCAAATACAGGTCTTTAGTGACGCTCTGATAATGGAGAGCTTAATTAAGCTACAAACCAGCATAGTATAAATGGAAGGTTATGTCCAGAGGTGCCGATTTATTCGAATACAGCATTTTCGGAATGAAAACGTTACTTTGGGTACTTAACATTCCTCTATGTAGGCCTACTTTAAATTCACACTGAAACTTCTTTAGTTTCTGTACCGTTTCCCTCGAAATGTATCAAATCTGATTCATATTATCGTCAGCTAGGTGCCCTGCAGCTTTTGATACTTGTCTGAGTCTATTATTTCCTTACGTACACTTTCATTCAGTGTGTTCTGTCCTAACTTAGTCCCTGTCTCCACACTGCCTGGCTTGATTTTCAACCCATAAATAGTAGTTACATCCCAGTTCAGGAACAATAGAAAGTATTAAATGGCCCGGGGAGATAAGATACGTCCACCAGTTACTATAGAATGTACTAGGCATCTCAGAAATTTTCTGTGCCATACCCTTCCTTTTGTTCGTGTAGATATGACTATCTAATCCAGCAGTGGACTATAAATCGGTAGATTGAAATGATCTCACTGGTGTTAGGAATTGCCTTCGCTGAAGTTAACAGAGGAGGCTCACAATGTTTTAACAAGCCACGGACCAATGCGAATGATATACTTCTACTTTCACTTCACGAGTCACTGACTCCTTAGCAACAAATCGAGTAATAATAATAATAATAATAATAATAATAATAATAATAATAATAATAATAATAATAATACTAATAATAATAATAATAATAATAATAATCTAAACTGAGCAGCCCAGGCGACAGAACGCTGGATTCCTGGACCGAAGTTGGCAGGTTCGAATACGGTAGTATCTGAAAAACCTCAAATACGCCAGCCTCGAGTCTGTGATTTACTGGCACGTAAAAGAACTCTTGAGGAATATATTTCCAACACCCCGGTGACTCCGAAAACTGGTAAATAATGTAGTGGGACGTAAAGTCAATAACACAATTATTATTATTTCCTCCTCCCAAACATCTTCGGCTCGTCTTTCCATTGCTTAGACTGAAGTCGGTTGTGGTCTTGCTTTGTATCTTTTCCTGGCAAGTAGAATTTGGAAACAATTTACGCTCATTTATTATGTATGTTTCTTGAATATGTCACAGTCTGAGTATAAGCCCTGTGTAGAACAGGTTCTCCTGCATCGGTTTAATTACCTGATATTGAGTGGAGAAATCGATGATGTAGATCAGTTCAGACGTTACGGTTGTGTGGTGACAGAAAATAATAGATACAATGCAGAGATCACCAAAAACCTTCAAAGAGGAGTAGGCCTGCATTTATATCACCAAGTGCGAAAATTTCTACATAAGATTACCAAATCCCATAAATACTAATGTAAATGTTTAGCAGTTTCTTTACGTCCGTCATCACTTCAAACCTGCACCCTAACCAATATCCTATGGATATTTTTAAGCTCCAAGCAGTGGAGAGGAAATGCCAAAGAACAATGGCTGAAAGAAACAGGAAGAGAGAAGATCCGAATCAATTATTACGTCAACAGGCCTTAGTTGAACAGTCGCTAAGATAAACGTATTTGAGGCCAGGCTGAGGTAGGCATGCCACTTGAAACGATTGGAGTCACGACGAACGGCAGTGAAGTGGCTTGGGCTTGGAAGACAAGATAGCGAGTTCTCATACACAATTCTACGCCTGAGGTTAAGAATACAGTGGATTTACTTTGATGACGGATCATCTCAAACTCGTCCTTCTTCACCTGCATCCAGTACTGTATCGAGTTGGGAATCGATTTGAGGAACGACAGATTCCGCTGGATACAGCCTTCCGTAAACTTCTTGTTCTGTACATCGGCGCGAGTAAGGTTCGCTGTAGGACCGGTGGAGTTGAACGTGGTGAACAAACATTCGATCAAACGAATACGCATAATATTCATCGCCATGTAGAAGACATGCTCGGTCTTCACTCTGCGTCTCTCACATGTAGCCTTAAGAAACGGAGTGATATGCTTGTACGCACAGAGTTCGTTGCGGTAGATACTTCGGAGCGAGAGCGTGTTCTTCGTACAACAAAGCAATCCCTTTCTGTGCCATGGCTGCTGAGAATTCTATATATTGTTCCTCCGTCCATATTAGAGTGTTGCTTAGCGATAAGCAGTTCGAACAGAAATGTATTATCGTTTGGAACCGAAATAATAGTTTGCGTTCTGAAATCAACGTATAAACAATAAGTAACAGTTCTTACATTAGCATATAGATGACGCTACTGACCTTGTATAGATGACGAAAACCGGTTACTATGGTTACAACTGTGTCAGTCCAAAAGCATGCCTATGTTAAAACGGAACATTTCGACGGCTTACTTCTAAAACCTCGTATCTCCCAGTGCACTTCCTATCCATTTCCTTCCTTAAGACGGGTCACGCCTCCCAGCCGCGTATGGATGTACAGTCCGTCAGAACAATTTCCGTTACGTTCATTTCCCTATGGTTGTGTGTAAAGGAAAATGAATCTTAAATACGTTAAACTGTAGGAGTGATTAAAATCGCCATGAAAACAACATCCCTACGATACGGTATGGTAAGGTCCATTTTCCTTTACATGCTCGCACAGGAAAATGAACACTACGAAAACGGTTCTGATGGATTGCATATAAATATGCGGCTGGGAGGCGTGACCAGTGTTAAGGAATATAATGGGTAGGAAGAACATTGTAACATAGGAGGTTTTAGAAATAAGCCGACGATATGCTATGCAGATACGTTTTCACGAAGCCCGTTTATATTTTCCTTCATATGGTACTCAGAATTCCGCACTGCTGCACAGCTCAGATAACTGCACGGTTTTGTTTCACACAGAAACTCTCTGGTGCCTGGAACTGCCTCTCTCAGGCTAGTCGGTAAGGGCGCAACCGGTGTCCTGGCCACGGAAATTGCTCGTGCACAACTCCAGGACTCCGAGGGAGTGGGATATTGACACCGCGCCACCGGAAATGGGTGCGAGTCAGTATTATTGAACCTTCTCACTGTATCTCAGGGACCTGCTGTGGATTAGTAAATAAAGCCTAATTGGGTAGACTGTTTTTCTCTAGTCATGTACTGGTCAAAAATAGGCCTATTTAAATATGTCATGCCACCATATCACATTACCAGGTACTGCGGGACTTTCACGTTGGAAGTGTAATTACGGTGGAATAAACAATTATTTAACTTCGGAATGAATAACTGAACCGCAGTATCAACTCAGCATTTATTTTAGTTTTCATTTATTTTTTACATTTTATTTTACGTCGCACTGCCGCATGTAACACTCCTTGAGTTATAAGCACTTGTGTTACAGTGAAGAGAGACACATCGATTTTTCATTGTAGAACCCTTGCTTCGATTCCAATCAGTGAATCACTACAGGTCTGCATTTAGGGCAGTCGCTCAGCTGGCAGATTCCCTATATGTTGTTTTCGTAGCCTTTTCTTAAATAATTGCAAAGAAATTGGAAATTAATTGAACATCTCCTTTGGTAAGTCATTCCAATTCCTATCTCCCCTTCCTATTGAACCGATGATCTTCCTCCCAAGGGTTCACTATAAACGAATATTTCCCCAATCTGTAATCTTGAATTCCAACTTTATCTTCATATTGTGATCGTTCCTACTTTTCAAGACACTACTCAAACTTTAATGACCTCACTTCATAACTTGATTTTCTCGTGTGCATGTGGGGTTAGTCATGGAATACACAGTGTACGCCAAATAAAATGTTCACCTCAAACAATTCGTAAACCATGAAAATATCGAAAATCCCTTTTCATTCTTTAAAATTACCAAGGGTTTCATAAACGAGAGTGCAAATATTAGCCTAAGTAATGGTACTAACTTCGATTTGTAAAGGGTAATACATTTCTTATTTATTCACGAAGCACAAGATACAACTACACTGAGTGCATTTCACTTGTACTGTCAACGGACTAAATAACTTCTTTCTTTTCTTACATTTTGCTTTACGTCGCGCCGACACAGACAGGTCTTATGGCGACGATGAGAGTGGAAAGGGCTAGTAGTGGGAAGGAAGCGAACGTGGCCTTAGTTAAGGTACATACACAACATTTGCCTGGTGGGAAAATGGGAAACCACGGAAAACCATATTCAGGGCTGCTGACAGTGGGGTTCGAATCCACTATCTCCCAGATGCAAACTCACAGCTGCGCGCCCTTAACCGCAAGGCCAACTTGCCCGGTAAATGTAAATTTTCATAATAAAATATAACAAACATAACAAAAGATAACAAGATCAGGTACACAGCCTACTAATAACAACTGTCCTAATCGGAAACCATGAGAATTTCCAGCTTCATAGCCACGTCGTCGCAGGCCAAGATGGCGGTATAACCACTTTACATCAACTTATCCTTAATATATTATTTACACCCTTCTGGAGTATACTTTTACTTGATGCTACATCAAGTTCTTGTCTCCTATTAATAGTGTTAAAGAGAGTTGGGAAGCGGATTAGAAAACATCGTTGACGTATTGAGTGCTGGTTTTGGGGAATGTGGAGAAGTCTTTGGCGGAGCGGGAAGGAATGCGGAGACAGAAGAGTGAGTCAAGATGTTCCGAGGGTTAATGTCCATTTAAGATTCCGTGGAGGGAACTCAAGTCAGCTGCTTGTCGTCTAATGTGCAGCGGTGACACATTTATTGTTCTTAATGCCTGCTGCGTTGACGGATTTCAGAGCTTGGGGTTTCTGTTCCTTACAATTACAGCAATGAAGGACACTGCTCCGATTTAGACAACAGCCTCCACTTCCAGTATTAACCAGTTAGACAGAGCACTCTCCTTCTTCGCTGATATTGTAAGGAACAGAAACTTCAAGCTTAGAAATCAGTCCACGCTGTAAATATAGAATGTTTCGCCACTGCACAGGCAGCTGACTTGAGTTTCCTCTATGGAATCTTACAGGGATATTTCCATACGGAATATCGTCGTTGCCGGGACAAAACCTCGTATGTGATAATATTTTAGGAGATATACTGACCCGCAGCACATACACCATGAAGAGCGGGAATGCCTTTACAACATCCACACAATATTGATCCTTACATGACAGAACTTTACCGGCCAAAGTTCTCAGCTAAAATATTTCACATAGGAGGTTTTGTCCGATAGCGACGATATTTCATTTCACTGTTCTCTCTCTGTGCTGCTTCCCACTCCACCAGATCTTCTCTACATTACCCACACTCAGCACTCAGTACACAAACCTCCAACGAACCCAACTCTCTTTAACAATATTAATAAGAGACAAGGGCCTGAATGTATATAGCCTGTTAGGCCCCTTAAAACATAATAATGCTATTTGCTTTACGTCCCACTAACTACTCTTTTACGGTTTTCGGAGACGCCGAGGTGCCGGAATTTAGTCCCTCAGGAGTTATTTTACGTGTCAGTAAATCTACCTACACGAGGCTGACGTATTTGAGCACCTTCAAATACCACCGAACTGAGCCAGGATCGAACCTGCCAAGTTGGGGTCAGAAAGCCAGCGCCTCAACCGCCTGAGCCACTCAGCCCAGTCCCCTTAAAACAACAAGCATGTATATAGGCTCTCAAAATAAGTTAATGTGAAGTGGTTTTGCGCCACCTTGACCTGCGTCGAGTTGGCTATGAACTTGGACATGCTCATGCATGTCGATCAAGGCTGTTGTTATTTACACGTACCTGATCTTCTTCTTCTTTACCGCTTTTCCCGCACTAGTGGGGTCACGGGTGCGAACAGTGTCACACATGTGGATTTAGCCTTGTTTCACGGACAGATGCCCTTCCTGGTGCCAATTTTATGTGGAGGGATGTAATCATTATTGCGTGATCCTGTGGTGGTTGATAGTGCGGTGTGTTGTCTAAATATGAAGATAAGAATGTTTGAAGAAACAAAACAGCTAATCCCCGAGCCTTCAGAATTAATCAGACAGTATTAAAATCCCCGACTAGGCCGGGAATCAAATCCGTGACCCTCTGAACCTAAGGCCTCAACTCTGACCATTCTGCCAAAGAGTCGGACTTACATGTATCTGATTATATTTTTCTCTCTTTCTTTCCCGTTTACTCTCCAGTGTTGGTTCGTTTTCGCTCGGACTCGGCGAGAGATCCCACCTCTACCGTCTCAAGGGCAGTGTCTTGGAGCGAGAGACTTTGCGTCGTGGGATACAAATGCAGAGGAGGACAAGTACCTCACCCAGGCGGCCCAACCAGCTATGCTGAACAGGAGCCTTCTTGGGAATGGGAAGATTGGCAGGAATAAACAAGGAGGAGGGAAGGAATCGTCGGTGGCCTTAAGTACCATCCCAGCATTTTCTTGGAGGAGAAGTGGGAAATCACGGAAAACCACTTCAAGGTGTGAATTGAACCCTCCTCTACTCAGTTGACCTCCCGAGGCTGAGTGGACCCCGTTCCAGCCGTCATATCACTTTTCAAAGTTCATGGCAGAACTGGGAATCGAACTCGAGGCTCCTGGGGTGGCAGCTAATCACACTAACCCCTGCACCACAAAGGTGGACTAACTGATCTTATGTTTTTTATATTTTATTATGAAAATTAACGTTTATTGATTCGTCTGTTGACAGTACAAGTGCGAACAGTAACTGTGTATTGTATTTTGTGAATAGATAAAATCCTAGTATGAAAGAGGCACGGTATCCCTACACCAAAGCGCAGGCCTCAAACAGCATGAAGAGTTCGCAAGAGTAAATTTCAATTGTATAATCTTACCTAGAAAGTTAGGCAAATTAATTTGAGACCTTCGAAAGGAATAAGTTACGGTTCATCAATCGTCGAGCTGTTCGCATTCAAAATCAAAGATCAGCTTCTGAGAAAACATTCCCTCTAGAGGAAAATTCCTGTCACAGAGCAGCTCGAAAATTTAATCAGTGTATAAAGTGAGCAGCTCAAAGGATGAAGTAAGGAAGTTAAATAAGTTATCGGTGAATACGTTGGACTCACAGTAAACAGAACATCTAATAAAAGCACTGCCAATACAGTTAACAAACGACTAACGGTGCGCGCTCTTATTGATCGTGCACACCGACTGAAATATTGTTTGAGTTCTACAACCACAAAACCCACATCTCTCTCTTCGCTCTGTACTCTTGGTTAAAGTGTGTCCATGTATGTCAATAACTGTTGCGTGAAAATATAGCTCATTTATCTTTATAAAACTAAGGGTGATAACGTAATAAGGAGCAGAAAGAAACAGATATGGATGAAACTAGATATTATTATTATGATTTTTTTTTAACTTCCCATCAAATGCTGAGACGCCGATGTTGGAAGTTCATCCTGCACAGTTCTTCAATTGGCCGAAAATTAATTTAAAGAGGTGGGCCTAGTTTCATCTAAATATGCTAAAATGTCGTAGACCTCAGGTGGGATTGTATCCTCTTCCTTGGAAACAGAAGGAAAAGAACATGTCCTGCTTCAGTTGATCACGAAAAGCTTTCAGATGTCCTCAGTAATTACTTCATGCACTTCTACATTTCTTTTCTTGCTCTTTATATTCTTCCTTTCCTATATCCCTTCCCCTTTAATCCTTCCACCTTTCCTTCTTTCCCTTCTATCTTCTTTTCTCCCTCCCTTCCTTCCTTCCTTCCTTCCTTCTTCTCTATTTCTTTACATTCCTTCTTTGGTTCCTCTTGCTACCTCCCTTCAATCTTTCCTCCCTCCCCTTCTCCTTCCCTCATTCTACATGCCTTACTTCCTCCTCCTATCTCCTTTCCTCTTCCGGTCTTTCTTTCTACTTCTTATTTCTTCCGTCCTCTTACTTCCCCCTCCTTTCATCTACCTTCTCTAGGCTTCCTTCCTCCTTGCCCGTTACGTCATTTCCCTCTCCTTTCCTGTATCTTTCTATATTCCTGTCTCCCTTTCCCATATTTTATTCTCTCCTCCCTTCTTTCCTTCCTTCCTTCCTCTTTCTTCCTCTTCCCTTTTCCTGATTTCCTTCAATCATCGTCATTCTGTCCTTCCTTCCTTCCTTCCTTCCTTCCTTCCTTCCTTCCTTCCTTCCTTCCTTCCTTCCTTCCTTCCTTCCTTCCTTCTCTACTTACTTTCCCGACTTATTTCTTTCTCCTTTTTCCATCCTTCTCAATTTCGGTCTCTTTTTTCATATTATTTTGCCATTGTTCATCTTCTCAAATTCTTATGTTTTTAATTCCTTGCCCAAATTCCTCCCTGTCTGTCTTTCAATTCTTTGTGCCCCGCCTTTTTTCACCATTCTCGATTACACTTCTCCATCTCCTACCTTCTACCTTTGGACCCAATTACTGTATTACACCACTGGATGCAATTGTCTTATTTTGCACCTTTACAGCCTTGCTTTACTCCCTATCTGATTTTAATCTCCTCCGCAGTCTATAGAAATTAGCGCAATTTTCAGTTTGGTATTTCCAGAAACTCCCCACTCCCACTTTCTCAAGATTAAAAGCTTTTCACCACTATATGACGCCAAGAGTGTTGCGAAACTTTGTTATTTGAAGCCAGACCATATCCGCCAGTGCTGCGAACTTCAGGCTAATTTGTTGCTGAGTCTAGCGTTTAATTTTAATTTAAAACAAAGGAACACTCGCCACAGTGGAATTAATCAGCGCACAGAAATGGGTCGTAAATCACAAGTGCTTTAATTATCACTGAGCATTTTGGAAATTTTCTGTGTGCAGTTGCTACTACTTGATTGTATATCGCTCTTGTTACTGACACTTTAACATAACTCATAGTGTTCTGATAGTGTATGACAGCGTTGTCAAGAACGGCCTCTGGTAGCTTGTTTTATCGAAAACCTGTATCCATATGTACGAGTATCTTCGTATAAAGAGCACGAAGGTCAGCCCCGTCGCTACCTCAGTTTTAAGACGGATATCACAGTAGGTTCGCAGTAGGTGCGTATTTTGCTTTCTTGCACAACAGCAGATTTATTATTATTATTATTATTATTATTATTATTATTATTATTATTATTATTTAAATATAACAAATATTAGATTTTGTCATTTATTTCGTCATCCTATGAATAAGAAGAACAATAAAAATAATAATAATCTCCGCCTCTGTGGTGTAGTGGTTAGTGTGATTAGCTGCCACCCTAGGAGGACCGGGTTCGATTCGCGGCTCTGCCACGAAATTTATTAAGTGGTACGAGGGCTGGAACGGGGTCCACTTAGCCTCGCGAGGTCAACTAAGTAGAGAGGATTTGATTCCTACCTCAGCCACCCTGGAAGTGGTTTTCCGTGGTTTCCCACTTCTTCTCCAGGCAATTGCCGGGATGGTACCTAACTTAAGTCCATGGCTTCTTCCTTCCCTCTTCCTTGTCTATCCCTTCTTATCTTCCAATCCCCGCTCAAGGTACCCTGTTTAGCATAGCAGGAGAGGCTGCCTGGGCGAGGGACTCCAGTTGTATCCCCACGACCCAAAGTCTCACGCTCCAGTACACTGCCCTTGACTCAGTAGAGGTGGTTGATGATGATGATGATGCTTGTTGTTTAAAGGGGCCTAACATCGAGGTCATCGGCCCCAGTAGAGGTGGGATCCCTCGCTCAGTCCGAGGGACAAACCAACCCTGCAGGGCAAACGGATTAAGAATGAAATAATAATAATAATAATAATAATAATAATAATAATAATAATAATAATAATAATAATAATAATAATAATAGTAATGTGGTTTGTCCACCAAAGGCCTAATACCAATCTTTCTATTTAACATGAGCAACCTGTGCGTCTTGGTGTGGTGGTGGTGGTGATGGTGGTGAAGTAGAAAGTGAAACGGGGTGCTGGCACATAGCCTACTCCCATAGAAAAACACAATGGGACCAGCTAAAAGCTTAATATCTCCATCCGACAAACAAACCATCATCAAAAGCATCATATGCCCTCACTCCAAATGAACACTTCTGAGAGGTTTAGAGTTTAACCCAGGTTTCTAGCACGCGATCTAGTGAAATGTCTTCCACGAACGGGACTCGAACCTACGAGCCACAGTGTGATGCGATAAATACTTCACACCTAAATAATAATAATAATAATAATAATAATAATAATAATAATAATAATAATAATAATAATAATAATAATAATAATAATAATAATAATAATAATAATAATAATAATAATAATAACTAGTGGACACGTGCTGCTTCGCAGCATTCGTTATAAATAGGTCAGATAACTAGTCTTGATGTGCCTGCCTTTTTCATTCTTTTTTCCTGCCCTTTTCAATAGTTTACCGGTACATAATAACTGATTCATTCATAGCGCAGTTTATAACACTTCTTTCCATACAATATTCACCGTGCTTCCACCATTCGGGCGTATCTGGATCTTAATATTTTCAAACGATCTTGCCCGAGATAATGCAACATACAATTGGCCGTGACCGAATTCTGGTTCGGATAAGTAGATACCCACTTTTTCAAGAGTTTATCTCTGCGATTTACTAATGGTCATACAGAAGATTAATCGACTAGATACCTTCTTGTCTATTTGTACTGTAACGGTTCAAATCCCGTTACAAGAAGATACCTGTATTATTATTATTATTATTATTATTATTATTATTATTATTATTATTATTCTTATTAGTCAATTCAATTATGCAATGCTTGTCGCTTGCGTGTTGTAGTCAAATTGTTACGTATATACGTGTGTGTTGATTAACACTAAAAACATGTACAGTAAGATTTGCTGTATATCAGATGTGGATGTAGTGTGTGCAATAACTTCTGACATTATAACATTACGAAATACTGCTGGAGTATCTGCCGAGTCATTGCTACGTCATCGTGAGCATTTAGCGGTGAGCTCATTTTCTTGAAGATACCCAGGGTGCCGCCGGCGGTTTCACCATTGTATGTAACATTTGTCGCGAGGTGAGAGTAGATAATAGTTATTTCTGGAGATTGCGTAGGTGTGTCACCTAACGTCTATATAAGATGGCTGCATCTTGTAGCGTCAGTCATTAAGTCAACAGGAAGGAGAGGCCTGAGTCTGTCATTAGTTATTACTCAAATGAATGGTAAACAGTGATGGAGTCAAGTGGAAGGTGAGACCTCAGTCGGTCAGTTAGAGGGATAGACTTGCCATGAAGTTACATAGGACAGACTTACCATGAAGTCATGTGAATGGACAAGAAGCAGTCACGTGGATACTTAGACGTCAGTGAAACAAAAAGGATACATAACCAAATTAGGCTTGAAACACCTACAGCAAAACACCAACTCAAAGGAATACGTCGTAATTACATTGAAAGTGTTGAAGTTACAGTCAAGTGAACCAGTGAGGGATAAATTTCGTGTATAATTGTTTATTGTCCGGTCAAGAAGAATTCAAATTCATGCCTAGTTTCTTTCAGTTGCAATGTTATAATTTCATATTCTCATCTATTTTATCGCAACAAGACTCACTATGTTTTCTATACAATTTAAAGAATATATTTTGTTCTACCAAATTAATTTATCGTTTCATTTTTAGAGTAGAATCATATAACCTCAAATTTAATGAGGAAACCGAATGCCAATCTCCTTTTCCCAGAACTTATACAGTATGCTATGTTGTCAAAAGTAAGCTTATTACCCCACACCCTAGAGATATTCAAGAATCTCATTTTCTTATTGCTGCACTGAGTTGTAGCTGGCGCCCTTCAAAAAACGTATGCGTAGGTAATCAGGTAAGAACCAAGTGTGAGGACAAGGTCCAACGATTGAGTATTTTATTCAATGCATATTAATTTTCATAGTTTTCATATTAAATTCAGATGTGTATGTCTTTAAAATTACTAAAGGAGTTAGGAACGTCTCAGTACGTCCATCTTTCCTATTGGCAGCAAATAATTTATTAGGAAAGTTCTGCCGTCTGGTGAGTATATTTAGAAGCTGGGAAAGGTCAGAGAATCAAAGAGTATATAGCACAATATAATATTCTTCCACGATCAGGAACATGTATACTCTCCGGCTTGGCACGTAGCACTCAAACATGGCTAAATGCAATGACATTATTAAGGATGAAAATCACATAGTCTACTAGCAGTTTCCCGCTGGCTCCGCCCGCAATGTACAAAGTATGGTGTTGTTCGTTGCTATCCTCACGGATGTATTTACAATGTTTCGAGTTAATGAACTAAAGCACATGATCTGCTGTTGTAATAGAATATTATATTATGTCAACAATACACTTGAAAATATATCACACAAAGAAATTGAATTAAACGTTCCTTGGAACAATCCTACGCGCCGAACTGTTAAAAAGTCCTTCAAAGATCTTCGTCATGGAGATAAATGTACTCATAACTTTTCTCAGAATCTACCAATTTAGGTAGTTATTACATCAAAAGAAAGCGCTTGATCCACTGAGTGTTCTTAGACTAAAACGAACTTCGTACCTCAATTAGAACGAAGGATATAATTGCTTCAATGAGAAAAAATGTTGAAGAAATGAGATGTCATATTGAATGTACACTCATAACTTTACTCAGAATCAATCAATTTGTATAATTAAGAGCGGAAATGAAAGACCTTGATCCACTGAGTGTTCTTAGGGCAAAACGAACTCCGTACCTCAATTAGAACCAAAGATATGATTGCTTCAAGGAGACAACAAATTTAAAAAATCAAATAATTTGAGGAAGGCGGAAGTTAAGTGATATATAGTACCTGATGACAAATCTGTGCATGAATACCTTTCAGTTAGAAAGGAATGAAGGAAATCGATCGGATAGAATGGCCGGACTGACTGACTTTAGTTTTCATAAAAAAAATTTAATATATAGATATCAGAATACTGCATTAATCAAAGTGTTAGTCGCTTAGCAGCCTGTCAAGTACAGAATGTATTGCGGGCTAGGATAAGCGATCGATTGCAGTTATTGGAGTGATGATTTAATGATTTGATTTTGTAAATACTCGAAGTTGTTTGAACTCAGAGACCTATCAGTATCTCATGATTCACCGGCAGATGATTCCGGAGAGAATAGGTTAAAAAATTAATCAAATCTGTCCAGTACAACTGATGGACGCATTTGCCAAAGCTGTTTTCAGTAAACTCTTTTAATATATAGACAATAATAGTTTTCTATCCCACTAACTGATTTTACGGTGTTCGGACACTCAGGGTTGCAGCACATTTTGTCTCGAGTGAGTTCTTTTACGTACACATAAAATAAATTAGAAAGTTTATTTGCACTAGTAGAGAGTAACAAGTCTCTGAGGCTCATTCATCCTGCAATAAAAATAACTACAAGGTTATTTCCTGGGAGAAAAGTTGGCCTGGTATATACCACTCACTATTGAGGTTAAGGATAGTGGAAATGTTTACCTTCAACTCTTTCACTGGCCTCCATGACCTATACAGGGATGGATTTGCTTTGCTTTTGAGTAAAAACATTGCTAAGTATTGTGAGCAAAAACACAAAATAAACGGAAGAATTTCAAACTATGACTTTTGGTTTAATAAATGCTAGGGGCTTTACGTCGCACCGACACAGATAGGTCTTATGACGACGATGGGATAGAAAATGCCTAGGAGTTGGAAGGAAGCGGTCGTGGCCTTAATTAAGGTACAGCCCCAGCATTTGCCTGGTGTGAAAATGGGAAACCACGGAAAACCATTTTCAGGGCTGCCGATAGTGGGATTGGAACCTACTATCTCCCGGATGCAAGCTCACAGCCGCGCGCCTCTACGCGCACGGTGAACTCGCCCGGTGGTTTAATAAATGAATTATTAGGGTACGTCCAAGATGCACGCTGGTTTTCTGAGTCAGACAGTCGGCGCCGAGTCGACATAAGTATGTCCTGTGTTTTTTAGCGGGACTGGCCATAATGCACCTGCGCACTGGTAGTCTGACTCAGATATTTACCGGAATGATTTGTTCATTCTGGTTTCAGACAACCTGCCGCGCAGGCTGTTGATTTTCGTGTTGAGTGTGGTAATTCGCCCAGTTCTTCGTAAGCCCGTGTTCAAATTTTAACAACAAAAAACAAAACTTATCCGAACTCATTCTGAAATATTCAAAAATCTGTTTTCGTCGACAAGTAACTGTGGAAAAAGGTGTTTGTACTCCCCGTAAATATATCTTAATTCATTTATTGGATGTATATCACTTCTCATTCGTTTTGTAACATTGTCACTTAGCAGCAATAGAGCTGCAGCCTGTTCTCTTGTTAGTTCCAAGCTACACTGATCAGTTGTATTTCATATCTTTTCTTTTGTGGCAGCTCTGTCTGCGCTGACAACCAGCTTTCATAATGGCCACATCCCACCTGCCACTCGGTGTCAGACATTCAGCGCCGACTGTCTGACTCAGAAAACCAGCGTGCATCTTGGACGTACCCTTAGACAGGAGAGAATGGCCTGAAAGTATTCTTTATTGTAGAGGGGGTGCGGAGGAAAGCCAAATGTGACATTTTTTAAAATGTTACTTAAAAGTTATTCAGACACCACGGTGACCGTAGAATCCTAATTCAATCAAACCCTACCGATCTGCATTTAGGGCATTCGCCGAAGTGACAGATTCCCTATCTGTTGTTTTCCTAAACTTTTCTTGAATGATTTCAAAGAAATTGGAAACTTATTGAATGTCTTCCTTGGTAAGTTATTCCAGTCCCTCACTTCCCTTACAATAAACGAATATTTGCCCGAGTTTGTCCTCTTGAATTCCAACTTCATCATCATGTTGTGATCTTTCCTAATTTTAAAGACACCATTCAAACTCATTCTTCTACCAATGACATTCCACGCCATCACTTCACTGACAGCACGAAACATACCACTTAGTCAAGCAGCTCATCTCCTTCCCCCCAAGTCTTCCCAGTCCAAACTTTGGAACATTTTTGTAACGTTACTCTTTTGTCGGAAATCATCCAGAACAAATCGAGCCGCTTTTAGATACAGTGATCCCCATAAGGAACTTCCACCCGATCAACGTAGTAATTAAAACTGAGAGGATCTTTCCTATGTGTGAAACTCTCAACCTGACTTTTAACCCATTTTATCATCATGCCATTGCCTGCTGTCAATCTCACAACATTATCGAGGTCATTTGTCAGTTGCTCACAATCTCTTATTTATTACTCTATACAGAATAACATGAACTTCAAAATGCCTTACATCTGATTCCACTTCCTTACTCATATAATATATATTAGAAAACATAAAGGTTCACTAATACTGACTTGAAGAAATCCCCTCGGAATTATTACAGGGTCTGAGACCTATTTTCTAGAAATATAGCAACACTTTCAGTCACTCTTTTGTCTAGTCCAATTGTACTCATTTTTGCCAGTAGTCTCCCATGATCCACCCCATCAAATGCCTTTGACGGGTAATTCGCAGTACAGTCCATTTGACATCCTAAATCCGAGATATCTGCTATATCTTGCTGGAATCCTACAACTTGAGCTTCAGTGAAATAACATTTCCTAAACCCGAACTGACTTCTATCGAACCAGTTTTTAATTTCGCAACCATGTCTAATATAATCAGCTTTCCCAAGCTTACATGCTTACATGTTAAACTGACTGGCCTCTAATTTTCAGCTTTATGTCTTATCACCCTTTCCTCTATAGACAAGGGCTGCTATAGAAACTCTCCATTCACTTGGTACAGCTCTTTCAACCAAACAATAATCAAATAAGTACTTCAGATATGGTACTATATCCCAACCCATTGTCTTTAATATATACCCAGAAATCTTATAAATTCCAGCCGCTTTTCTAGTTTTCACTTTCGTATCTTATTGTAAATGTCATTGTTATCATAGTAAAATTGTAATACTTCTTTAGTATTAGTCACCTCCCCTATCTGGACATTATCCTTGTAACTAACAATCTTTACACACTGCTGACCGAATACTTCTGCCCTTTAAAAGATCCTCGCATACACGCTCTCTTCATCCATTAATGATTCCTGGAATGTCCTTCTTTGAACCTGTTTCTGCCTTAAAGTACTTATACATACATTTCCATTTTTCACTAAAACTTGTATTACTGTCAATTATGCTTTCCATCACGTTATCCTTAGCTGACTTCTTTGATAGATTCAATTTCCTAATAAGATCCTTCAATACAACTATTATTTGTTAATACTTGTTCATATTATCACCAAACTGACGTAAACAATACTGTACATATATACGCATAATTTAAGTGATTTGATTGAATCTAAGGATGTCCCGGTATAACTAAACATGTCATTGTTTGTTTAATAGTCTGTATTCTTTTTACAGGTATGATATAGTGTTATATTTTAATTATACTTGTGTGTTTAACAGAGTGAATAGCTTTCACATTACATTTATCTGAATCGACACTGGAAAATATGGCTTCAATTTACGAAATTAGATGGTTCTGCTCCTTTACTTACTGAATTTCCCTCTTACTATATTTCTCGTCTGCTATTTCTTTTAAATTTCACCGACGCAGTCAGGTGAAATGGTGACTATGGAATAGGAAATGGTAAGGAGAAGTAAGGGACCGTTTCTTTAATTAGGGTTTAGCCTCCGTATTTGTCTCGCGTGAAAATAAGAAATCACAAAAAAACCATTCTCAGAGCTGCTGAAGGTAATTTGTGAACCCACCAACTCCCGGTGACAAGCTCACAGCTACGTGGCTGAAATCGCGTAGCCAACTCGAGTGGCAACTACATTTCTGAAATGCATGTTGAAAGGACTCTGTCTTGAGGTTACAGCTTCAATTGATATGAAGGATGTGACAAGTAGGAAGATAAAGTGTAATAAAATTAATTTCCACCATGGGAGGTGATCTGAAGCTTGCAAAGAGTTAAGGCATTTGAGAGGAGTATGAAAGGTGACGTTTCTGTTTTTTCATTGCGTGTCATTATTTGGAGTTTGGAGTTCTTTTTATTTTATTTGGTGTATGCTTCATTAAGGTTGGCTGATTATAAGTACTTTTTTCAATCTGTTCTACGTCAGCCCAGTTGGAATTCGCGAGCACTTGTTCAGTTAAAATGCAATAATTGTTATTATATACTCTAGAAATCCGTGATTTGTATATAATTGCCGGGGACATATTTCTGCATAGTTTGTCTGTATTGATTACAGTTATGTAATTTCCTGTTTAGCACTCAGCTTGATAACATGGAATTGCTTACATTTTGTAAACAGGGCTGTAATTACACTGAGACTTCTAAAAAGCTACGTTTTCTTGCAAGAGATCCTTTTGTCTTGGGAATAGCTTCCTCTAGGAATTCTAGATCGTTACAACTTATTCACAGCATCATTATGGTGATAGGAATCCACAGTGAAGTCGGATTATCATTTGTCTGGGAGGTAGGTGGTGGCTATCCGACTCTGGTGATAGCAGCACTCGGATTCAACTGATTGCACAAAGCATAAAGCAGCCAACATTCATGTAATGTGACCGGCGTGACCTTAAAATCGCTCTCTCGTGAACGCTCCACAAGCCCCAGCCGAAAGATAGTCTGACCATACTGTCCATCGGTAGAAGTAGGAAAAATAATGTCAAAATAAAAACAAGAAGTAATTGAATGAGAAAACGGCAAATTTTGTTGATTTAAAAATATTTCTTTGTACATATTAATGGTATCATCAACAACGTGTCAGTGAGCTTAAAAGATTTGAATTACCGAGCTCGATAGCTGCAGTCGCTTAATTGCGGCCAGTATCCAGTATTCGGGAGATAGTAGGTTCGAACCCCACTATCGGCAGCCCTGAAAATGGTTTTCCGTGGTTTCCCATTTTCACACCAGGCAAATGCTAGGGCTGTACCTTAATTACGGCCACGGCCGATTCCTTCCCACTCCTAGCCCTACCCTGTCCCATCGTCGCCATAAGGCCTATCTGAGTCGGTGCGACGTAAAGCAACTAGCAAAAAAAAGATTTGAATCTATATCCTAACAAATTTTCCTTCCAGTATCTTGAATAGTTACAGAGGAAAGGGGATATGAATTTCTGAAGTTTAATATTAGCGGAATTGGCTTTTCGTGCTTCCCTAATATTCTGTCTTCGCATGGAGCTGTGGATGAGGAGTTAAGAGTATCTGCTGGCGTGCAGCGCCCTCAAAGTGGTGAGAGCGGTGGTGTCATATATCAGACACTTATATATCATTTACTTGTCGCATTATTTCCATTACGCTTGAGCCGTAAATGGGTGGTTTGGTTCGGGAACTTTTACTGCTAAAATAACGTGTTGTTAACTGTCACATCCCCATAAAAAATGTATACCTTTATTCGTAGGACTACAGGCCAAAGATAATTATTTTTAGTAATTCTCCTGGCATAGTTTACGTAAGCAAAGTTATTTAGTGTGTCACACTATGAAGCAGTACGTCATACACTGGCAATATAAGTATAATATTATTCTTGTTTCGTTATGCCCATTCATGAGGCGCTTTGGAACTTGTCAATTGGTTTGATGACTTCCGCCTTCATATTCTTCCAAAAATCTATTCATGAACTCACTGTGATGCATCATCCGTTCCGTTCTTCTGACCTCTGTGTGCCATTTCTGCTGCTAGTTTTCACCATACGTGTGTGTTTATTTATTGGGGTCCTGAAGACTTCGCGATTTCTCAAGATGTTTCCCCCGACGTTCAATTCCTTCAGGTCCCCTCTTGTTTCATCCATCCAGTTTATGCTCCTGTTTTTTGACTGTATTAAACTGAATAATATACGTGTGAGTCTATTGTTACCCATCCTTAAAATGTATTCAAAAATGTTCATACATCTATTCCGTACACTATTCAAGAAACTATCTCTGTGACTATAAAGGCCTACCGTTCACCTTTTAACCCATGGATCCAAATTCCATTTTATTGGGTGGAAACGAAAGTTTCCCCTAGAATTTTCGTTCTTGTTCATCACTATCTGAAATTTTAGAATGACCTCATATGTTTAAGTTTTCTTATGCATACGTAGCTTCCGGAACGACAACTGTTTTGTAATGTTTCAAGTTATCATTACGTGACATTGCTCGTTTATTGTAGTGATTGCATATTAGTATAATTGCCCTCTGAAATTTTGAAGCCCATTATGTGTTGACCACACTATCTAATTCTGATGGAAAAATTATTTCTCCAAGGTATTTAATAAAAGATGCCTGTGAGATCGTACAGCATACCATTTCAGTTTTATCTTTCTTGCACTTTTTCTGAAAATTCTTCATATACTTGATTTTCTCGAAGGATGCCTAAAGACCTGCCTGTGTAATGCCTCGATAGCATCCCTAGTTTCCTCCTTGTTCTTAGTGACGATCGCTAGATCATCTTTAAAAGCCAAGCATTTAACTTTGATTTTGTTCCCAGCAGTCCTATGTTTATGCCTGTGATACCATTTTCTCACTCTCTGATCAATTTATATAAAACCATATTATTATTATTATTATTAATGGTTCATGTTTGTGGGTTACTGTAGTCACGTCCTAGCTCGTGAACAATGGGCAACGGCTGAGTGGCCTAGTAAGTGGTTCTGAGAGTCGGGATACCAGTTGCTATAGAATGGGAGTGGGCATCTCGGACATATTCTGGGTCGTGGCCCTCCTTGTGCTCAGGCGGCTAGGACTATACAAGTCACCGGTGGTCCATAACCCGTTAGAGGAGAGATCCTCACTTCGACTATGTGCAAGTAGGGCAGCATCCTGCTTCATGAATTTACCGAGCTCAGAACACTTTAAGCAAGCTTCGGACCTATGGGAGTAATGGAGTCCCACTCCCATTTGACAGGCGAGGGACTCCTTGGAAACAACTTGGCGAACGAAATGGAATTCGATGGGGAGCTATCAATATTAATGGGGATTATGGAAGAAAGAAGGTAGAACTGGCTGAGTCAGCAAAGAGGATGCATCTAGATGTGCTAGGAGTAAGTGATATTCGGGTAAGGGGAGATAATGAGGATGAGATGGGAGATTATAAAGTGTACTTGACGGGTGTTAGGAAGGGAAGGGCAGAGTCTGGGGTAGGGCTCTTTATCAGGAATACCATTGCACGCAACATAGTTTCTGTTAGGCACGTAAATGACCGAATGATGTGGGTAGATTTGTCAGTGGGAGGAATTAGGACAAGAATTGTGTCCGTGTATTCACCATGTGAGGGCGCAGATGAGGATGAAGTTGACAAGTTTTATGAAGCATTGAGTGACATCGTGGTCAGGGTCAACAGCAAGGATAGAATAGTGCTAATGGGCGATTTCAATGCGAGAGTTGGGAATAGAACTGAAGGATACGAAAGGGTGATTGGTAAATGTGGGGAAGATATGGAAGCTAATGGGAATGGGAAGCGTTTGCTGGACTTCTGTGCTAGTATGGGTTTAGCTGTTACAAATACATTCTTCAAGCATAAGGCTATTCACCGCTACACATGGGAGGCTAGGGGTACCAGATCCATAATAGACTATACCTTAACAGACTTTGAATTCAGGAAATCTGTTAGGAATGTACGAGTTTTTCGCGGATTTTTCGATGATACAGACCACTATCTGATCTGTAGTGAACTAAGTATCTCTAGGCCTAGGGTAGAGAAAGTGAAATCTGGCTGCAAACGAATAAGGGTAGAAAGTCTCCAGGACGAGGAAATTAGACAGAAGTACATGGATATGATTAGTGAGAAGTTTCGAACAGTAGACAGTAAGCAGGTTCAGGATATAGAAAGTGAATGGGTGGCATACAGGGATGCTGTTATAGAAACAGCAAGGGAATGCCTAGGAACAACTGTGTGTAAAGATGGGAAAAGGCGAACATCTTGGTGGAATGATGAAGTGAGAGCAGCCTGTAAACGTAAAAAGAAGGCTTATCAGAAATGGCTCCAAACAAGGGCCAAGGAAGACAGGGATTGGTACGTAGATGAAAGAAACAGAGCGAAACAAATAGTTGTTGAATTCAAAAAGAATTCATGGGAAGATTTTGGTAATAACCTGAAATGGCTAGGTCAAGCAGCAGGGAAACCTTTTTGGACAGTAATAAAGAATCTTAGGAAGGGAGGGAAAAAGGAAATGAACAGTGTTTTGAGTAATTCAGGTGAACTCATAATAGATCCCAGGGAATCACTGTAGAGGTGGAGGGAATATTTTGAACATCACCTCAATGGTAGTGTTGCAAACAGTCAAGCTCATGGAGAGGAAGAAAAGGATGTTGGTGAAATTATGCTCGAGGAAGTAGAGAGGATAGTAAATAAACTCCATTGTCATAAGGCAGCAGGAATAGATGAAATTAGACCTGAAATGGTGAAGTACAGTGGGAAGGCAGGGATGAAATGGCTTCATAGAGCAGTCAAATTAGCGTGGAGTGTTGGTAAGGTACCTTCAGATTGGACAAAAGCAGTAATTGCACCTATCTATAAGCAAGGGAACAGGAAGGATTGCAACAACTATCGAGGTATCTCATTGATTAGTATACCAGGCAAAGTATTCACTTGCATCCTGGAAGGGAGGGTGCGATCAGTCGTTAAGAGGAAGTTGGATGAAAACCAGTGTGGTTTCAGACCACAGAGAGGCTGTCAGGATCAGATTTTCAGTATGCGCCAGGTAATTGAAAAATGCTACGAGAGGAATAGGCAGTTGTCTTTATGTTTCGTAGATCTAAAGAAAGCATATGACAGGGTACCGAGGGAAAAGATGTTCGCCATACTGGGGGACTATGGAATTAAAGGTAGATTATTAAAATCAATCAAAGGCATTTATGTTGACAATTGGGCTTCAGTGAGAATTGACGGTAGAATGAGTTCTTGGTTCAGGGTACTTACAGGAGTTAGACAAGGCTGTAATCTTTCACCTTTGCTGTTCGTAGTTTACATGGATCATCCGCTGAAAGGTATAAAATGGCAGGGAGAGATTCAGTTAGGTGGAAATGTAGTAAGCAGTTTGGCCTATGCTGACGACTTGGTCTTAATGGCAGACTGTGCCGAAAGCCCGAAGTCTAATATCTTGGTACTTGAAAATAGGTGCAATGAGTATGGTATGAAAATTAGCCTCTCGAAGACTAAATTGATGTCAGTAGGTAAGAAATCCAACAGAATCGAATGTCAGATTGGTGATACAAAGCTAGAACAGGTTGATAATTTCAAGTATTTAGGTTGCGTGTTCTCCCAGGATGGTAATATAGTAAGTGAGATTGAATCAAGGTGTAGTAAAGCTAATGCAGTGAACTCGCAGTTGCGATCAGCAGTATTCTGTAAGATGGAAGTCAGCTCCCAGACGAAACTATCCTTACATCGGTCTGTTTTCAGACCAACTTTGCTTTACGGGAACGAAAGCTGGGTGGACTCAGGATATCTTATTCATAAGTTAGAAGTAACAGACATGAAAGTAGCGAGAATGATTGCTGGTTCAAACAGGTGGGAACAATGGCAGGAGGGTACTCGGAATGAGAAGATAAAGGCTAATTTAGGAATGAACTCGATGGATGAAGCTGTACGCATAAACCGGCTTCGGTGGTGGGGTCATGTGAGGCGAATGGAGGAGGACAGGTTACCTAGGAGAATAATGGACTCTGTTATGGAGGGTAAGAGAAGTAGAGGGAGACCAAGACGACGATGGTTAGACTCGGTTTCTAACGATTTAAAGATAAGATGTATAGAACTAAATGGGGCCACAACACTAGTTGCAAATCGAGGATTGTGGCGACGTTTAGTAAATTCTCAGAGGCTTGCAGACTGAACGCTGAAAGGTATAACAGTTTATAATGATAATGTATGTATGTTATTATTATTATTATTATTATTATTATTATTATTATTATTATTATTATTATTATTACTATTATACCATCGCACCTACTGACATGTCTTACGGTGAATATGGTATAGAACGGGGCTAGGAGTTAGAAGAACCTGGCCATGGCCTTAAATAAGATATAGTCCCAACACTATAAAATACGTTTCTCAGAACTGCCGACAGTTGGATTCGAAGCCACAATATCCCGAATGCGAGCTAAGCACTAAACGGCCTAAATCACGCAGTTAAATCGCTCAGTGTTTTTGTTGTTGAGCTATTACCTATCTGTGCTTATCGACAAAGATACGAAGGATCTGGCTCCATGGTTAAATTGTGAACGTGCTGGCCCTTTGTCACATTGGTTAATTCCAGTGGATCGGGGTCTGGGTGTTTGTGCTGTCCCCAACATCCTTTTAACTCTCACACCACACATAACACTATCCTCCACCACAATAACACGCAGTTACCTACACATATAAGATGCCGCCCACCCTCATAGGAGGATCTGTCTTACAAGGGCTGCACTCGGCCAGAAATAGCCACGCGAAATTAATCATCATTTTATGCTCATCAAGACTCTCAGGTCATCTGCGGAAGTGAAATCAAAAGACCTGCATTTGGCGAGCCTAACTTTTCCTCGGACACTTGGCCCTAAAAGCCATACGCCATTTCATTTCGACAAATGAAGGTTCAGTCAAACCTCCTTGGAGACTGTCCCAAATAAATTCCATGAACTGTAAGATTGTTTGACCTACATGTTATAACTTCGCTCCGTAATCGAAGCTCTTCCTAATGTCAAGTTAATACCATCTATTTCTTCCCGACGCTGCCATTGATAACAGTTATCCATCCTGCCAGTCGAAGAATTGTTGGCAACGCTCCAGATCTTGCTATTCTCGTCTTCACTGATGTTATGTTCGTGACTTCATTTAATTTCTAGTAACACTGGTCAGTTACAATATTCCCGGCCACTTGTTGGTTCTATCGTCATGGAGTGGGGAAGGGAGACTTTGTTTTGATTTCCATAGGGAACGACCGAGGGGCTGCGATATCAGGAATCACGTCTCTATCTGTGTAGAGATCGATGCACCTTATCCCCTTAGAGTGCATAGCAGTGTACTCGCAGGAGAGCGATAGTATGTACTACTGCGATCAACATCAGACAGCGATTACATTGTCTGTAGAAATGAGACGTCCGCACGTAAACGTACTTGACATTAATGTAATATTATATTCTGTACAGGTATGCTTCTTAGCTCTGTGCTATAGTAAAACTCTGAGGTAGTAATGGCTTGTTTTGTTCAAAATGAATGACGTGGTTGCGTTTCTCCGTCCGAAAATAGATATATCTGGAAGCGAAACCCTACAAAGAATAAACCAGTAACAAATGACACCGCTCTACCAGAACCAAAGACCTTTTCCACATTCCCCACACTCAGCACTCAGTACTTCAACGATCTTTCTTAGTCCGCCTCCCAACTCTCTTTAACAATGTGAAAAGTAGACAAGAGCTCTATTTAGCATCAAGTAAAAGTATATTCGGAAGGGGTGTCAACAGTCTCTTAAGGATTATTTGATTGTGAATTGGTTATACGGCCGTTTTGATGCGCGACTTCTTGGCTATGAACATAGACAATTTCAACGTTTTCGATTTGCACAGTTGTTATTAGTAGGCTGTGTATCTGATCTTGCTGTCTTTTGTTTATGTTTGTTATATTTTATCATGAAAGTATACATTTGTTAATTAGTCTGTTGATAGTGCAAGTGAAATTTGCTCAATGTAGCTGTATCTTGAGCTTCGTGAATGAATGAATGAATAAATAAATAAATAAATAAATAAATAAATAAATAAATAAACATATAAATAAATAAACATTCTGGGGTAAAATCGGGGCGATATGCTCCAGCGGTAAGAGCTTCAGGTGACGAAATGTCAAAAAATAAGGAAGAGAACAATTTCGTTATTCTATAAGGCCGTGTTTAAAAATGCATTCAGAATCCCCACCCTCTTGTTCTACACAAAGCGCTATACGTCTCATTATGCAATCTCGCTCCCTCGGAAGCATGAGGGGTGTTGCACGTTCATTTGCTGAACTGATATTTCCATATCATCCTCCTTGTTATTAGATAAGATTGCGTAAATTGTATTGCGCATGCACCCCCTCAGAAATAAATCCATTTCCTCGTCTTTTCCGAAACACAAACAGCATATTGTCGCTGTCGCACCTATGTTTAAAACATAACACCGAGCGAGTTGGCCGTGCGGTTAGGATCGCGCAGCTGTGAGCTTGCATTCAGGAGATAGTGGATTCGAACCCCACTGTCGGCAGCCCTGAAGATGGTTTTCCGTGTTTCTTCAAACTCACACCAAGCAAATCGTCGCTGCCGAGACAAAACCTCCCATGTGAAATAATTTTAGCTTAGAACTTTGGCTGGTAAGGTTCTGTCATCTAAGGTGCAATATCGTGTGCATATTGTCAAGGCATTCTCGCTCTTCACAATGTATGTGCTGCGGGTCAGTATATCTCCAAAACATATTATCACATAGGAGGTTTTGTCCCGGCAACGACGAAATGCTAGGGATGTAACTTAATTAAGGCCACGGCGTTTCCTACCCATTCCTAGCCTTTTCCTTTCCCATAGCCGCCATAAGAAATCTGTGCTGGTGTGACGTAAGGGAACCTGTAAAAGAAACATAACATTTTACACGAGAGACAAAAAACTGTTTCCTTTTTTAAGATAATGTCGATAATGGCCAATATAATGAAGACTTCTTGCTTATAATTACCTCTTATCCTTTATTTGATGTTTAAATATCTGTAGAATGTTGATATTCCCTACAAAATTAATATTATTTTGTTAGATGTTGCACCGGGCGAGTTGGCTGTTCGGTTAGGAGTGCGTGGCTGTGAGCTTGCATTCTGGAGATAGTGGGTTCCAATCCCACTGTCGGCAGCCCTGAAGATGGTTTTCCGTGGTTTCCCATTTTCACACCAGGCAAAGGCTGAGGCTGTACCTTAATTAAGGCCACGGCCGCTTCCTTCCAACTCCTAGCGCTTTCCTATCCCATCGTCTTCATAAGACCTATCTGTGTCGGTGCGACGTAAAACCACTATAAAAAAATTGCTAGATGTTGCGAATATGAGATTTCGTTTTTTGCAAAACGACAAGTAGAAGATTTGTTCCATTAGATGATATCGTTTGATATTTTAAAACGTTTGCCACATTAATAGTTCTGAACCGAGCAAGTGTCTGTGCGGTTTGGGTCACGTAGCTATCAGCTTGCATTCGGGAGATGGTGGGTTCGAACCCCAATAACAGCAACACTGAACATAGTTTTTCGTGGTTTTACATCTTCACACCAGGCAAATACTGGGGATGTATCTTAATTAACATCACGGTTTTATCCCATCGTTGCCATAAGGCGTAAAGGCGTAAAGGCGTAAAGGCAATTGCAAAAATAAAATTAGCGTACAGGTTGGCATCGTTGATTGGGAATGTATGCTATTTTTTTATTTGAAGTGTATTAAAGAAATGACTGTTTTGTAGTTTAAATATCGTCCCTGTTCTGCCAAAACGGCGAATGTTACAATACTCTTCCTATCCATTATTTCCCTTAAGACTGGTCACGCCTTCCAGCCACATATTGATATTCGGTCCATCAGAACCATTTCCGTTGAATTCATTTTCCTATGTACGCGTGTAAAGGAAAATGAACCTTACTGTACCATACTGAAGGAATGTATGTTTGCATGACATTTAAGGTTCATTTTTCTTTACACACGCGCATAAGAAAATGAACTCAACGAAAATTGTTCTGATGGACCGCATATCAATATGTAGCTGGAAGACGTGACCAGTCTTAAGGGAAATAATGGATAGGAAGGGCATTGTTACATTCGCCGTTTTGGCAGAACAGGGACGATATAATTGCTGCGTCGGTGATTGAACGGGCAAGTTTGCTTTCCAGCTGGCTCGATGAATGTTCGATCCCTGGTAGATGTGAATTTAGAGAAACTGAACTTCAAGATCTGCTCCCTCTTCGTACTAAGTTAAAGGGACATTAAGCATCGCCGAACGTCTAGATGAAGCAGGAAAGATCGTCGTGTAGTTTACTGTGAAATATAGAGACGTAAGAATGGTAATTTACGCTAAGCGCCACAGACATTAGAAATACATTTAGGGCCTTGCCACCATCAGTCATAACTGGGTACAGTAATTGTGGTTCAGCTGCACACAAGCCAGTTATGACGGTGATTCACAACTTGCAAAAATATCCGTTCGATTGTGTTGCAATTAATTCACTGTCTCATGCATGGCTTGGATATCCGTGTTTCCGTAAAGGAATGTAGTTTTTTGATAAATGTAGTCCATAAGTAGGTCAATATACGAATCAAATTTGACCGAGGGAGTTAGCCATGTGGTTAGGGTCGCGCAGCTGTGAGCTCACATTATGGTTTCAAACTCGACCGTCGGCAGCCCTGAAGATGGTTTTCCGTGGTTTCCCATTTTCACAATGGCAAATGTCGGAGCTGTACTTTAAATAAGGCCACACCGCTATCTTCCCAATCCTGGTTCTTTCCTACCCTTGCGTCGCCGAAAACCGTCGGTGTATTAGTCCGACGTTAAACAAGTAGCGAAAAGAAAATAATAAGAACATAAAACATACAATGTAGGCTGTTTAAAAATCTGACAATTCAAAAATTGCAAAAACAATAAAGGATGAGCGAGGTAGTACAACAGTTTAACATTTTCAGTAGCTGAATGCGCGATAATTGAAGTAAGTCGCCGAACAACGCTCCATGGCACATTTTCCATTTTTTACAGTAGAGGCAAAAAAAACGTAAAATGATGTTTGTTATTTAGTGGAGCAATTCTGTATGCTATTTATTGACGAACTCACTAATAAAATATGGATTTCTAATCTTATAAACATAAACAACAAAGAAAATCCTAAAAAATAGCATAATAGATGTAAAACATTAAGTTTATGTAGCATGTAAGTACCATAATTACTTGTGGTAACACACACTCCTTAATTAAAACCATATTTTCCATGCATATCACTTCTAAACTAATATAACAGTTTTAACATATTTCAGAGAGAACACACTTTTTTCCTTCCAATGTCATAAACTGGTAAATCAGTTGGCAGGTAAGGGCCAGTTCATATACTGTAGGAACATGAATATAATGAACGACACTCTGGAGACAGGAAATTTTGTGTACTTCAGTAGGAACAACGCAGAGCGTAGTCCAACTCATCTTATATTGAGGTGTCTTTCCAGCCACTTCTTTGCCACTTCGGATTTTGTATGGCATTCCGGAGTCCCTTAACTTCTTCCATTTCACACCACTCTATTGAGACATGTTCATTTTTCATTTTCTTGACTTACTAAGTCGTTTTATAGTGCTTGGCAAAACATGTATACTTCCATCGTCCGCCAGTTTGTTTGCTATACAGCACTATTCCACTGAAATGCTTCAGATATCTCACTATGAAAGCCACCTAGAGATGGATATTTGACCTCCCAGTGATGTTTCCATGTGTAAGATACCATACATCAATTTTCCATTAAAAACTCAACTTCACAAGAAATGTGCCATACAGCGTTGTTCGGGGGCGTACTTCAATTCTTCAAATTAATTTGCTGAGTGCTGAATTTACGTATAAACATATCGTCCCTATTCTGCCAAAACGGCGAATGTAACAATGCTCTTCCTCTCCATTATTTCCCTTAAGACTGGTCACGCCTTCCAGCTATATATTGATATGCGATCCATCGGAACAATTTTCGTTGAGTTCATTTTCCTATGCGCGTGTGTAAAGTAAAATGAACATTAAATACATCACACTCTAGGAGTGGGTAAATGTCATGCAAACATACATTCCTTCAGTATGATACAGTAAGGTTCATTTTCCTTTACACACGCACATAGGAAAATGAACTCAACGGAAATTGTTCTGATGGACCGAATATCAATATGTGGCTCGAAGGCGTGACTAGTATTAAGGGAAATAATGGATAGGAAGAGCATTGTAACATTCCCCGTTTGGGCAGAACAGGGACGATATGAAAAACAATATCATTGATAACGGGCTGCCTAGCCGAGGTGGTAAAGGCGTTTACGGTTCAACCGGAAACACGTCGGTTCGATCCCACATCACGAAGTCCAAAATTTTAAGAAACGAGTTTTGCACTTCTGGAGCGGCATAGGACCTTGATGTTCAGTCAGCCTACAGATAACATGACGGCAAACCTGGCCGAGAATAGAACAGAAATTTTTTGAATAGTTTATGAGATAAGGGTACATTTATGAATTTAAAAATATGAAAATTCGACGATTTTTTAAATTACACCTAAAATTCTGAAAACTGAAAACACAATTTCATTTCCCTATATTCAAAACTGTGGGTTTGGCGCATCTTTATATAAGTACGTGTATTTCATGTAAGTCTCCCCTTAACTACTCTACCTTACATAATGCCAAATCCTTTATCTTCTACTTTTTCAAAGGCCCTCCTGGCCTGAATATAAATGGTTTTGCTTTCTTTATGTTGGATAGAAGTAAAACATTGAACTTCTTCTGCCACTTCTTCTACATCTCACTAGTGTTACTGCGTATGCACGAGAGGATTTGGCCCAGTTTTTTGGCCGAATGCCCTTCCTGGTAGAATAATTCACTCTTGTGTGTTGCTGTAGAGATTAGCAGTGCGTTGTCTGTTGCGTTGGGTGTAGGTAAAGAGCTATGTGACGAACACAAACACTTAGTCGGCGAACAACAGGACTAAAATCCCCGAATGAATCGGGAGTAGGACCCAGGACCTTTTCAAGCGAAGGCATGGATGCTTTCCATTTATCAAAGAAGCATTACATACATTGGATGTAAAAAAGCATAAAAATGAATCGCATATACCTAGTATTACAAGTTACTTGATCGATTAGGTACAGTGCCCATTGTTCGATCCTGGCAGAGGTAGTTGTCAGTCATTTTTACTGTTCTTGTGATTTATAAGACCAGACAAGATCAAATCAGCGATATGAACTACAGAATGTTATTCGTGATCAACGATTAAATCTCAAAAGTGGCAGAATTGTATAGCTTAAGTTACCGCCCAGTATAGACACTGCTTCCGGTCAGTCGTGCGACGTCCTGGCGTCTGGTACGTCTAGTGGAAGTTAATGGACCGTTAGTAATGAGTCCGTAACTCTTATATTTTCCACTAAATCACCATTTTCTCTTTCTGGTAACCAAGCAAATAACACATTCAATCTTCGATTTACAAAGAAAGGAAGCCCAGAAAAAGTGATGCCAACCTTCAGAAAGTAGTCTTACAGAGTAGTTTATCTTATCGTGTGGTAGGTCTTTAGTTTCGGAAGCATGCTTGGGATGGAAGAGCTACAAAAAAGTGAATGTTTGAAAATTCAAGTACTTTCTAGAAGACATCTCAGACGATAGCGTTCAATGTCTCAATTTAAAGAAAAAAGAACAATATATCTAGACACATGAGTCTTTCCTCGACACGTCATCAAGGGATATTATTCACCAAGTAATACTAAACACAATATCGTTACACTAAATTCCAAATTCCTCCATCTCAGTGTTATTCTGTGAGGGAAAATTATCCTTCAAACTCCCCTTAAATACTGCAGGTCCAATGATCTTCTTTGTTAGAGTCCCTAAAGCATATCTGTCCCTGAATATTTCACAACAAGTACTGAAATATTATAATTTAATTCGTATTACGTTTATTTATTTATTTACAATTGACTTTACGTTGCACCGACACAGATAGGTTATATTGGGACGTCAGGATGGGAAAATGCTAGGTGTGGGAAGAAGGCGGCCATGGAGTTAATCATGATACAGCCCCACCATTTGTCTCATATGAAAATAGGAAGCCACGAAAAACCATCTACAAGGCTTCCGAGAGTGCGGTTCGAACCCACTATCTCCCGAAAGCAAGCCCACAGATCCGCACCCCTAACCGCACGGCCAACTCGCTCGGTGATTTGTATTAAACATACAGGTGATGAATATAATATTAAATTTAAGAAAGTAAAATTTATTCTTCAAGAAGTCTAAAAAGGTAGAGGCGTAGTGAAGCAGATGCATATACTCCAACCACATTCCCATATAAATTTGTCAAATGTATGTAGTTGTTATACTAGGAGCACTGAATGTTTTATTTGTTGTAAATGCTTATTAGTTGCTACCATGGACATTTTTTTCTATGTTTGCTTATTTCAATTGTTGCTGCTGTAAATATGTGCAGTGATATTACGTATCTACAATTTGGAAGTGGAGCATT
This sequence comes from Anabrus simplex, assembly GCF_040414725.1. NCBI lineage: Eukaryota > Metazoa > Arthropoda > Insecta > Orthoptera > Tettigoniidae > Anabrus > Anabrus simplex. Next base: position 1,678,669,480 of record NC_090265.1, read on the forward strand.
TTACAAAGTGCCTGGTATATGTTAGAGATGTTGCAAACGGTAGTCAATTTTTTTAAACCCAAAAATGAGTACCAGGTCAATTCATGGGTGCAAAGGCAGGCGTAGAGCTAACCACACAACCACACCAAAAGCCAAGGTTACTGATAGTGGAAGCCTTTACCTTCCATTCCTCCAGGGGCCTTCGTGGTCTGTACGGAGATAAGTTTGCATTTACCTTGCTTTGCTTTGCAATGTATTAAACGCTACCCATTCAAAAAATAACTATATATTCATAAAAAAGACGATTTTCATGAATTTCTTCTCTCGCGCTTGTCACTGTAGTTGATAATGCAAAGATGAAATAATAATAATAATAATAATAATAATAATAATAATAATAATAATAATAATCGTTTTCTTCCTTTTCCTTTAGCGTTTGTCCGTCCTGTTGGCGGGGTCTCCATTTAGTTCTGTCCTGGGCCACGTCAGGTTAAAGATTGATGCTCTTCAGATTTTTGTGAAGAGTATCGGCTCATCGGTGTTTTGGTCATCATTTTGGTCTCCTACTGGCGACTTCTAACATGCAACCCGTCTTCGCGATAGTGTCGGCATCCGATCTTAGTACGAGTACATGTCCAAACCATTGTAAACGACTGTCGCGCATTTTTTCTTGAATCGGTAAAACGTCAAATCTCTCCCTGATGGATTCATTGGAGATGCGATCCATTTTAGTGTCTCCAGCATTTTAGTCTCCATGAAGCCCAGCCGACGCTCTATCTCAATAGGGAACATGCATGATCCGGGGTTTTAATTAAAAATATGCTAATCTGATTCAAAATTGCATGCAGAATTCAAAAATGTGATCAGAATGTACAAATAATAACTCCAAACATGATAAAAATCTACGAAAATGTCACGTCACGCAAGTACGCGATCTCATTGGCCTGACGTCATCGTACAGGTTGACTGAATTAGCAGACGAAATAACACATAGTGTGCTGCGAGAAGCAGGATACACTTCGCGTATTTCTACTTTACGTTAGTGTCTAGTATGGTTAAATTCGAGGTCTATACATTGGATAATAATCTGAGTGGTATATTTTAGACTTAAAATGAATCCTGCGCAGACAGTGAGGCAGAAAACTTATAAATGGTGTAGAGTTCCGATGTGCAATAGCACATCACATACCATACCAAACAAATTGTTTATAAACGTTCCAAAGACGCTAAAACTAGGGAGAAATGGATTTTGGCGAGCTGGAGAAATGCTGGTGATATATCGGAAAAGTTTACAGTTTATTTTTTTGAAGATTTTAACGTAAGATGAATTTGTTTGAATTTTCAAATCACTTTTCCATGTCAGCTGTTCTAGTGGTAAAACTTTAAATTTTAATATATGATGCTTTATTTAAATGCTTCAATTACATCTTGGAATATGAAAGTAATAAACAGTGCATTAAATAATGCTGATTATTAAAGTATTCTCGAAACCTAACCTATGTTTTGGGCGATCCATGTCAAGATAATAAATCAAAGGGGTTATGAACCATTTTGACAGCTCTAATTCTACCAATATATCTCGGCATGGGACAGTTATGTATGTCTTTATTGAAGAGCTTAATTGGTAAAGAAATTTAGGCTATATCTAAATACTCTATAATGTAACAAAGAATAGGCGTGTACATCATGAAGGGAAACAACGTAAATTTAACAAATGTATAACTCTACACAAAACCAATGCTTGTCTGTTGGGGTCTTATAAGTTAACAATGCTCAATTATAATAATTATCATAATATTAATGAAATAAATAACATAATTGCACACAAGTGAAAATAGTGATGTAGGTGTTTAAAATATTATCCAACTTAGCCTAAGTTTTAGGTTATACAAGCCAAGTCAATAAACCGAAGGGTAAAAATATCGCGCGAGTTGGCCGTGCGGTTAGGAGCGCGCAGCTGTGAGCTCGCATCCGGGAGATAGTGGGTTTTGAACCCCACTGCCGGCAGCCCTGAAGATGGTTTTCGGTGGTTTCCCATTTTCACACCAGGAAAATGCTGAGGCTGTACCTAAGGACACGGCCGCTTTGTTCCCATTCCTAGGCCTTTCCTGTCCCATCGTCGCCATAAGACCTATATGTGACGGTGTGACGTAAAGCAAACAAAAAAGTAAGTCACAGCACCCAAAGACATTCCTGTATTGAGCGACTAAAATGTCACCAGGACACTTTTCTTTCCTGATATGCTCAGCTTGTTAAAAGCCAAATGTAATTAATGTTATTGGCTTCACGCCCCGCTAACTACTTCTACGATTTTCGGAGACGCCGATGTGCAGGAATTTAATCCTGCAGGAGTTATTTTACGTGCCAGTAAATCTACCGACACGAGGCTGACGTATTTGAGCACCTTCAACTACCACCGGACTGAACCAGGATCGAACCTGCTAAGTTGGGATCAGAAGGCCAGCACCTCAACAGTCTGAACCACTCAGCCCGACTTGTGAAAACTAGATGAAGTCATATTTATCTTTATCATGTTTAAATTTTTCCCTCCACAAAGATATTTAATTCTCTTTCATGGGCCCCAGAAGTGGGTAGGCCAGTTGTCCCAACCATAAATATATATATTTTTTTGGGAATGATAGATTATAGCCCTATAGTACTATGATCTTTCTTTCTTTCCTTCTTTCTTTCTTTCTTAATCAGTTTATCCTTCAGGGTTGGTTTTCTCTCGGACTCAGCGAGGGAGGGCCATTACCTCACCCAGGCGGCCTCACCTGTTATGCTCAACAGGGGCCTTGTTGGAGGATGGGAGGATCGGAAGGGATAGACAAGGAAGAGGGAAGGAAACGGCCGTGGCCTTAGGTGCCTGGAGGAGAAGTAGGAAAATACGAAAAACCACTTCGAGGATGGCTGAGGTGGGATTCGAAACCCTTCTACTCAGTTGACCTCCCGAGGCTGAGTAGACCCCGTTCCAGCCCTCGTACTATTTGTTTTCAACTTTCATGGCAGAGCCGGGAATCGAAACCGGGCCTCCGGGAGTGGCACACATTAATCACTACACCACAGAAGCGGACTAGTACTATAATGCTACCTATATGTTTATGTTAGTGCTGAAATCCGATTTCTTACTTTACTAATGCTGAAAGCCCGAAAATGTAATGTTATTCTTTGATAGGGGAATCAGTCTAGAAGGAAATGTTGAAAGTGATGTGATATCTATCCAGGTTCGTTGTTATCCTAATACTATGGGTTACAGTACATTGCACGTATATAAAAGACACCACTTACAAACTTACTTGTTATCCGCGAATTTCTGCGGTCACAAAAGTCACTATTTTTCAACAATGATGACATTTACACACGATAGATTGTCTGATTGTGCTGTTTTGAACCTTTCTTCTGTCATTTTGAAGTTATTCGCGATCATGAATAATAAACGATTGGCTTTTAGCAACGGCTGATGCACAACGGCTGGTAGAGCTCCATGCGGTACTGGATAGTGACGTCACAGCGCGCCGCTTACGTCAGAGGCCGTTTCACTCGCCTTGCGGAAAGGCACTATTAAATATTTTTTTAATGGTAGAAAACAAGGCAACATACCACAATGTAATACGTTTCCGTACTATTTCATTGGTGTACTTTTCAAAGAAAATATTTTTGAAAATGATGCATGTTCCCAATTGTAGTCACCCAAAATTCGCAACCGTACAGTACAACAGGTCAGATGACCTTACGATGATGATAATAATAATAATAATAATAATAATAATAATAATAATAATAATAATAATAATAATAATAATAATAATAATAATGTTGGCCTATGTGGTGTAGTGGTTAGTGTGATTAACTGCCATTCCCGGAGGACCGAGTTCGATTCCCGGCTCTGCCACGAAATTTGAAACGGTAGGAGGACTGGAACGGGGTCCACTCAGCTTCGGGAGGTCAACAGAGTAGAGGGGCTTCGATTCCCACCTCTGCCATTCTCGAAGTGGTTTTTCGTGGTTTCCCACTTCTCCTCCATGCAAATGCCGGGATGGTACCTAACTTCAAGCCACGACCGCTTACTTCCTCTTCCTAGTCTATCGCTTCACATATTCCCATCCCCCATAAGGCCCCTGATCAGCATAGCAAGAGAGGCCCCTGGGCGAAGTGCTGGTCCTCCTTCCTAGTTGTATCCCCGACCCAATGCCTCACGCTGCAGGACACTGCCCTTAAGGCGGTAGAGGTGGAATCCCTCCTTGAGTCCGAGGGAATAACCAACCCTGCGGGATAAACGGATTAATAAAGAAAGGAATAATAATAATAATAATAATAATAATAATAATAATAATAATGGATTTTACGTGCCAGTAAATCTTTCGACACGGGGTTGACGTATTTTAACACCTTCAAACACCACCGGACTGAGCCAGGATCGAACCTGTCAAGTTGGAGTCAGAAGGCCTCCGCCTCAAGCGTGTGAGCCACTCAGCCCAGCAAAGATTTAAAAATGATTATTTCTTATTAAGTGCTGTTTTCTCTGTCCCAATTTAATAACTGTAGTAATTTTAAGTATCTGCTAATTAAAATTCGACTGAAATCTGTAATTCTAAGGCTTATGAAGTCTTCTGAAGCGATGTTCACAGTAACTCTTATGGAAGTCTTCCATTTTCTTTATTGTAGAGAGACCTTTCAATCTCGGGGGTTGTATCACGAGAGATTAATAACACGTCTCAACCACCGCCCTTCTCTCCAAAGCGAGAGAGAGCCGAGCAAGAAACTCACGCATCACTGAAGGCTATTCCTTTCTTTCTGAAGGAACATTCCTCAACTGCTTGTCTTCATGAAAAGAGACGGATTTTCCCTCCCCCGCCCCTTCACAACTCCGCCACTTTGCTATTAAACCTAGCAAATTACTCTATGCTACTGAATGGTTTCTACTGCAGTGTTTTATACCACAAGAATCTGGCCGGGCTTCATACACTTGAGAACATTTTATTTTTAATTCCATCTGAAGGACCACATCTTCATTCGTTTCAGCAACAATTTTCATGTAAAAATTTCCAGTAGTCCTTTCTTCTTCAGTGAAGAAATGTACACTCCCATCAGAATATGAGCCCAACATTGCTCTGTATCCCGTATGACTTCACTGATTCTAAAATCATTAAATATAATTAACTACCAATTAAATTCATTAGTTTTATGTATTTTTGACATATGGCAAACGGATGCAAAACCAACCTGTGTTATAATTGAATTATTCTATAACAGGGAGAGTTGGTCATTCGCTTAGGGGGGCGCATCTGTGAGCTTGCATCCGGGAAATAGTGGGTTCGAACCTCGCCGTCGGCAGCCCTGACAATGTTTTTCCGTTGTTTCCCATTTTCACAGCAGGCAGATGCTCGGGCTGTACCTTAATTAACGCCACGGCTGCTTCCTTCCCACTCCTAACCATTTCCTATTCCGTCGTCGCCATGAGACCTATCTGTGACGATGCGACGTAAAGCCAATTGTAAAAAATAAAGAATTTATTTTATTTTGTTACGTAACTAGCTGATGTACCCGCGTTTCACTACGGAATTCTAAAATGTATACAGAATTATGGGTGAAGTAGTGTACACGTTGTGAGCAGTATTTTATTAAATTGCATGGCTTTTAGCGTTGTCCAAGCAACACGACTGAGAGGTCGAAATACGTCGTTTCTGATGTGAAGTCCATGTTAGGGGGTTGGGGAGTTTTCACAGAATGACAGTCCCATTTTCCGTATGCCGGTCAATAACGATTTTTGGAAGCTCCTACCTACTGCCAATTACAACAGTACACTTGCTTACTCCATTATTTAATAGGAATAATCGTTTAGCCAGGAATTCACATTTTATTCCTCTGCACATCCCCATTCAAATATTATATGACAATAAGTAACCTTTATGTTACCAAACGGTTCTAGCTCCACGCTTGCCAAATTTGAGCACTGTCCGTCAAGTACTTTTTACGTGAATGGAAACAAGACCGAGACATCAAGGATAAAGCATGCACTAAAACACAGAAAAAATATTATCGAAAAGTATTAAAGATACGAAGGGAATGTAAAACATTTTCTGAGAAATCGAATTTTAGGTACAATAATTGGTGTTCTGGATTGTTCTATAGGGCTAACCACCTAGCCAAGATACTCAGTTTTAAGGGTCCCAGACGTACATTTTCCTGTGGCTTGCTTCACATTTTCTATCAATACACTCCTCACGTAAAAGATAGCGTAATAGTAAGCGGTCCTATATGTTAACAGAAGGTACCAGCTATAATCTTGCAAAATTTGAACTCCATCAGTTAAGTACTTTTACGTGAAGATACACAGACAGGGAAACTTACAGACATTCATATTTATTCCTGCTTCCACTTTGTTCAGTCACACTTCTCGTGGAAACGCTTTCATATTCCGAAATTCCACATAGCCTACTTTTACCGGAATGATATTGTCATTCGAGTGCTGAAATAAATTTCAAAATCGGTCCAGTAGTTTTTTAGAGTACCCCTTACATACCAACAAATTATCTTTATATATTAATGTAGATTATTCTCAGGACTGATCAGGATGTCCATCCATTTGGAACCTCCGGTTGGGGTGATTATCATTTAGAAAATCATCCATTACATTCCATACAAATCAAACTCACAAAGCTTCTCTCTTTATAATCTTAGAGTAGATAACCATTAGAATGTTAGAAGGATGTTTCTGAAGATGTTTGTTTGGAGCGTGGCAGTGTATGCAAGTGAGAAATAAAAAATAGTGCGCAAGAAAGAAAATAGGAAGTCTCTTAAATGTAGTCTCTAAAAGTGATGAAGTAGTGGCATGGATAGTTTGGATCACTAATGAAGATTTTTCGAATCAAGTTTGTGGGATCAAAATAATCTGGCAAATTTTGACCAGAAGAAGAGGTAGATAGGCAGGATATAACTCAAGACAATCAGAACTCGTTCATTTGGTGTTAAGGAGAAGTGTAGAGGTTAGGAGGGGACTACAACACCGAGTTAGTTGGCTGTACCTTTAGGGTCGAGTAGCTGTGGGCTTAGCATTCGGGATATGATAGATTCTAATCTCACTGTCGGCAGTCCTGAAGATGGTTTCTTGTCCTTTCCCATTTTCACAGCAGGCATCCTGGGGATGTACCTTAATTAAGGCCATGACTGCTTCCTTTCCAAACTTAGCTCTCCCCAATCCTTACGACCCCCTGAGGGTGGGGGCGGTAGAATAACACCCACGGTATCCCCTGCCTGTCGTAAGAGGCGACTAGAAGAGCCCCAAGGGCTCTGAACTTTGGAGCGTGGGTTGGCGACCACGGGGCCCTTAGCTGAGTTCTGGCATTACTTCCACTTACTTGTGCCCGGCTCCTCACTATCAACTATTCTATCCGACCTCTCTTGGTCAACTCTTGTTCTTTTCCGACCCAAACGCTATCAGGTTTGCGAGGGCTAGGGAATCTTTCATTTTCACGCCCTTCGTGGCCCTTGCCTTTCTTTGGCCGATACCTTCATTTTTCGAAGTATCGGACACCTTCCATTTTTCTCTCTGATTAGTGTTATATAGAGGATGGTTGCCTAGTTGTACTTCCTCTTAAAACAATAATCACCACCACCACCACCACCAGCAGCACCAATCCCGTCGCCGAAATCCTTCGATGTCTTAATAATAATGGTATAATTAGCTTTACGTCCCACTAACTTCTTTTACACTTTTAACAGACTCCGAGGTGCCGAAATTTAGTCCCACAGGATCATTTACGTGCAAGCAAATCTACCACACGAGGCTGACGTATCTGAGCACCTTCAAATACCACCGGATGGAGCCAGGATCGAACCTGATTTACTCATCCCGGCTTTCGATGTGTTTGTCCGACGTTAAACCACTAGCAAAAATTGAATTACGAAAGGAAAGCAAGAATATAGCAGACAAATGATTTTAGACGCAGAATACCGTGGAATAATTACGAAGAGGTGAAGGGAAAGGGAACCTGTTCAATGTACAAACCTGTAAATTAGTAGTCCAAAGAACAACGGTCAACCGAGTTAGAAGCCATGAAGATCCTTGTAGCAGTGCAAAGGAACGGGTTCCACTGCCCGTAACCTCGGTAATTAGTGAAATATGGTGATTAGCTGTGTGTTCGGCCACTTTTATTACTTCAGTGCCTTGCGTCTCTGACGAAAACATCGCGTTCGTAAATATTCCGACTTTCTGTTGGGGAATCAAATCCAGAAACTTCCAGTTGAACCTAGCTTATTGTTACCGCCTCAACTAAACAGCCCCTAAACAAAGAGAAACACTTGTCTAAAATCATCATCTAAGTATAGCAGACCACTGTAGTTCAATGTTTTTTACTTTGGTCAAATAAAGAGAACAAGACAAGTTCCAGTTCTTATTATTACTGTCTCTCGTAATTCTCATACCATCAGTAAATTATTCGTGCAGCATTACACTCAGTGCAGTAAGGTGAAGTTCTGTGTGAACAAGAAAGACGTTTGGAGACGGAGAAGTGCATCTCAGATGGGATTCCCTTTCTTGACAAGGAAAAGAAGAAACCAAGCAGCTCTTTACTTTAGCAAGCTAAGTGCTTCCTTTCCTTCTACCTGCACTTCCATTTCCCGACGACGCAGCGTCACGTAGTCGCTCGTTTCTTGCTCTCTCTTCGAAATCTAGCCTTTTCCCTTTCTCTTATAGCAGAATTATTGTGTCTGTATCGAAGACCAAATTTTCTGAGTTAATAGGTCATTGTCTGCACCCTCACCGGTAAGAACTTTGCACCGTGAATTTGCATGAAACTGCTTGTCTATTCGTGAACTTCAAAATTTGTCCATTATTCGTTTATAGCCAGTGGTATGGTAAAGGTAGCGTGCCTGGATATTATCTAAAGGCTCCTGATTCGATTTCCCGTTAGTGGAGGCATTGGACAGAATAATTAACGGCGGCACATGCGGCCTTGTGTAAACAACCCGGGAGATGTCTGGTAAGAGAAGCAACAAACCCGAACAAACGGGCCAAGCAATAAGGCTGCGGATGTCGAAACTTTGATTCCGCACCCTCGAGTACCTCCAGACCATCCGGCTGGACAGCAGTTGTTTTGGCAGGCAAAGGCACTTAATGAGCTGTATATCTCACAGGGTTCTGTCAAAAGTAGTCTCTTCATATTTTCTCCAGGTTTCATGTGGCTTGCGCTCTGTATGCTCAGTTCAACTGGAAAGACGCGGGTTTTTCCCATCCGAAGGTCTAAATACTTGTCTAGTTGAGAGACAGGGAGGAGAACATTCTGCAGCAGAGACCTTAGTTTACATATAAAAATCAGATTTTTCACATGTTACGTCATCTCCTACTACTAAAGTATACGACCATCAAGTTGGTTGGCAGCAGCTATCCAAAGGTTCCTGTTTTGTGCCATTCTCTTCAGTTCTACATAAGATTGGTATCCCAGCCCCTCCATCAGTTGACCAATATGTTCCAGTCTTGGCCTTTCCCTACAATTTCTTCTTTCCACTGAGCCCTCCAGGATGAAACCTAGAAAACTCTCATGTCTGATTATATGTTAAATCCATGCATTTCTTCATGTTCATTGCCAAAACTTTCCATTATTTCCTCATTAGTAACTCTATCTGTCCAAGGAATTTCCAGTATTCGTCTATATCACCATTGTTCAGAAGCTTCTACCCTCTTCCTCTCTGCCACCCCTCGTGTCCAGGTCTCACTTCAGTACAGAAATACGCTCCATACATATATTTTAACTTATTGTTTCCTTAGTTTTAAGCTGATATATTTAGATGTGAAGAGTTTCCCTTTTTATTGAAGGCTATTTTTGCATGGTTAATTCTGCTGACCAGATCTCTGTTACTTCGGTTATCGGCTGTTATTTTCTTTTCTAAGTAAGAAAACTGTTCAAAGTTACTGAGATCGTTCCCACTCATAGCTATCTTTATTTTTCTTTGTTGCTTACTTATCACCATTACTTTTGTTTTCTCTGAATTTATTTTCATGTTTTAGCCATGTGTTAAAGTACTGTCCATTACTTCCAGCATTGTCCTTGATTGTTCTTCACTCTCCGCTATTATTGCTATGTCGTCAGCAAAACAAATTGTTCCTATTCTCTCTCCTTGAATCTTAACACCGCCTCTTTGTCTTAGCTTCTCCCTTCTTTCATCTAGAGCTTCCTGGATGTATCCGTCATTTCTATCTTGTTGAATGGAGTTGAGAACTGGGCCTTAAAGAAAGTAAATGGAAGATGAATAATGGAATTACAGAAGAATTCTGCGGCTGAACTCGACAGATATGGTGACAGGCAATGGTGAAGAGAAACGAAATATTAAATACTGTCAAAACCATAAAGCTGCAGTTTCTCGGTCGTGTGAAGGGAGAAGAGAATCACCATCTACTGCAGCTGGTCATCCGAGGGAAGATGCAAAGCAAAAGAAGACAGGGAAGAAAACGCGTTTCTGGATTTATAATCAGAAAACTTGGTTGAACAGTTCCATTATGGGTTTGTTCCTGAGTGAAACATCTAAATCAATAATCCCTGTGATTGTACCTGACATTCTGTGAGCAGATGACAACTTAAGAAGAAGATCCCGTGTATGCGGATTTATGGGCATCCTGTATTATGTGTAGCAATTCCTAGTTTAGACTGTGGAACTTAAACACGTATTGTACTGCAATACGTAGAATTAGCCTAGTTGATTGACGTATATTGCTTGTATAATTGTTTCTGCTATCATCACTGTGATATCGAGGTCAATAAATTGTAGTAATATAACTGAAGCAATTAACTATAATTACCACAATAATGATCATAAATCTACTTATACTGGTTGCTGGGAAACAGCCCGTCTGCGAGTACAGAGAGCGTCATGTTCCAAGAAGTTAACAAGCTCTGTTTCTCGCTCCAAAGGCGGCGTGTTTGGCGCCTGATTTGACTTGATTATAATTACGTCATTTACATAACTCACCTCATTTTCCGAATGAACTCGCATCACGTTTGATGTGATATCCCGCAATGTCTTCGTCATTAGACTTGCGATATATCTTTGTTGTAAGAGAAATACATTGTCTTGGTGGGGTGAAAGTACCTCATGGGGATCACTGTAAGTACTTAGGTGCTAATTTAAGGAAATAAAGGTCACTGATCTTTTCATATCGTTACGAAGACATTTAGATGTTTAGTCGGGAGGTAAAGAGAAGACGTATGTGTCTCTGGTAAGACCTCCAATTAGATTATGTCTTCAGTTTATGGAAACCTCACCAGGATTACTTGATATGAGATCTGGGAAAAATTGAAAGGAAAGCAGCACGATTTGTTGTGGGTGATTTCCGACGAAAGATTAGTGTTACGAAAATGTTGCAAATTTTGGTCTGGGATGACTTGGAAGCAAGTAGACGAGATGCTCGAATAAGCGGTATGTTCCGAGCTGGCAGTGAAGAGAAGTCGTGGAATGACATTAGTAGACGAATAAGCTTGAGCGGATCTTTTAAAGGTAGGAAAGATCGTAATCCACAATACGTTTCCGGTCATTCCACCGTGTCAGGAATGGAATGTATGAAGCCCCCATCTAGCGGCGAGGATAGGAATTGTGTCGGCTGACGAAACCTGTCGCACTCTTCTGGGGCAATGATTAATGTCTGACAGATGAAATGAAATAATATTGGAGAGTGTTTCTGGAATGGAAGATGACAGGGAAGACTGGAGTACCCGGAGAAAATCCTGTCCCGCCTCCGCCTTGTCCAGCATAAATCTCACATGCAGTGACGGGAATTTGAACCACGGAATCCAGTGGTGAGAGGCCGGCGCGCTGCCGCATGAGCCACGGAGGCTCTAGGAAGTATCATAATATGAAGACATAATTGAAACTCAAGAGTACAGATTGAGGCAAATATTAATTTACAGGAAGACAATTTGGGGATTGGAATAATTTATCAAGGGAAAGATCGATGAATTTCCAAGCTCTTTGAAATTATTGAAGAAAATATTAGGTAAACAATTGATAGGGAATCTTCCACCTGACCGATGGCCCTAAATGCTGATTATTTATTTATTTATTGAGTTATTTATTTATTTATTTATTTATTTATTTATTTATTTATTTATTTATTTATTTATTTATGTAAGGGAACCTCATCCGTCTCTGGTAGTACTATCTATTACTTGTATAATATTCACCTTCCATGTTCAAGATTTGTCCTCTTCTACCCGGTTGAAATTAGATTTGAAAGACCTAGGGAGCATTTCTATTACCACTTTTAAAGGCCACTACTATTGAAGGGAATTTAGCAATACATTAAATATTCGGAGCTGGATGTTCCCCAGTTCTAACATCTCTAGTGTATGTAAAGGTACCAATACTAAAAGAATATGATTGGAAGATAATAGTTGAAGAAATGAAATATTTAGGAAGACTTTGATTGGATAAACTCAGGAACAAGAATAAGGTAAACTTGAGGAGCAGAGCCACTTCGAAGGGAATTCAAAAGACAACGAAACTGGTTTGGACATGTTGAAAGACGGGATAGTAAAGGGAAAGTAAAGCAGATGAGAAATGCTGACGATACCCAGGTTCACATATTTCCAGAACATTGAAGAGAATGGAAGGAAGTTACAATCTTTCCTTTTACGCCGCATCGATACAGACAGGCCTCAAGACGACGATGGGACTATGATCTCAATTAATATACAGCCCCAGCATTTGCATGGTTTGAAAATGGGGAAAAAACTGGAAACCATCCTCAGGTCTGTCGACAGCGAGGTTCGAACCCGCTATCGTACGTATGCAAGCTCCACAGCTACGTGACTTAATCCGCGTAGTCACTCGCTTAGAAAAAAAATGAGTAAAACGAGAAAAAGAGATGTAGAAATTAGAAAGAGATCTTGGCTAGTGAGCAACAAGGATTTAAACTGAAACCAAGGCGGTGCAGTGGCATAATGAAAGTTTAGACATCTTCACCTCTCTGTTAACTAGGGCAGATAATCCCTGAACAAAATCAATGACACACACTAAATAAAATAATTTATGACGTCTATCACTTCGCAGATCATGATGCAGCAGTGAAGGACTTGAAATATGTTCGCTATGATGTCAACGTACATCACCTTGCAAACACAGATCACGTCACCGTATAGGCCAAACTGTATCAATACATTGAGATCTACTGCACTCGGTATTAGATGGCAGAATCATTCTTTAGGACCTGCGTCCCTAAAATTACTTCCCCGCACTCTTTGTACCCAGCTGACGTAATTCACGCGGTATTCGTCGCGCGAGAAATTTATTAAATCCAGATCTCATTTAAAGTGGGATTGAAGAAGAGCTCTCCTCTCTGGTGAAAAAGTACCCTTTCTGTGTCATTTTAAAATAAGCTCAAGGATTATTTACGCGAATAGAGATGAATGATGATTTAATAAGCGTTATGATCATTGTGCTGGGAAGGAATTATTTTCACATTGATATTATCTCCAGTGGGCGAGAGTAGAATACACATAGAATATCGTCGCTGCCGGGACAAAACCTCCTATGTGATAATACTTCAGCTTAGAAGTATGACCGGTAAGGTTCTGTGATCTAAGGTGCAATATTGTGTGAATGTTGTCAAGGCATCCTCGCTCTTCATAATGTATGTGCTGCGGGTCAGTATAACTACAAAAATATTATCACATAGGAGGTTTTGTCCCGGCAACGACGATATCCACAACCTGTCATGTGAAGCAACTAAATGGAGTAATCCCCAATGTTTCTCAACTTGAGGGCGTAGTGTAGTTTCCCTATCGTCCATAGTTGAGTCTGACATTGTTTCTACTCATGCTTGTCAGGCTCATCCTTTCAATTGCCCTATCCAAACATCCTTGGTCAACTCTTGTTCTTTTACTACTCCGACGGTATAAGGTTTTCGACGCTTAAGGAGTTTTTCATTTTCCCGGCCATAATGGCTCTTCCACTGTTTTACCTATTTCTACATTTTCGAAGTGTCGGACCTCTGCCGCGTTTTCCCTCTAATAACTGGGAATAGAGGATGGTTGCCCAGTTGTACTTCCTGTTAAAATAATAAGCACCACCACCACCACCACAGATATTTACTAGGAAATGAACAGATAAGTATTTACAGAAAGTACAGACAATACACACATTTACCTTTGAACAAGTTAAATGATGATGCCCAGCAACTTCATTCACTTCACTGTTCTCGGTGTGGTATCTCAGTTCATTCCGGATTTCTTCAAAATGCCTCCTGGCTCATTCTTAAATAATTTGGATAACTTCCTGCTGCGAAAATCCACAGTCACACGTTGAGGAGTTCGTTAATTCCCATTTGTGCAGTGTTTTCTTAGTTTGGAAATGGTCAGTCCTCAAACGGTTCAGTTGGCAGCAACCTTCCCTGGGCAACTGAACTCCTGGTAGATGTGTGGGGTCTTCAGTCTGTTGCTGATGTTTGAAATGGTCTTCCATGTTGCCTTCCACGCATCACTGAAGTTAAATTTCTCGTGCTAGTTAACTGCCCTGAATGGTTTCCTTGACTTTAGGTGAAGTGCTGGAGCATTGACGACGAATACTTTTTTATTTGGGTACCTACTAGGTCAAACGTCCCCTGGGATACATGGTTTGCAGCAATACAAGGTCGCCCGAGGTAAAAGTACAGAGATGTTAAATTTGGAGAACGTGCTGTCAAAATGCACCTCTTCGTCCTATTCAGTTCCCCTGCAGATTCTGCAAAACTCAATTCGGTAATCAGGGTCGTCCTCATTTACTGCGTGCAATAATCTTGGTATGTACTAGCGGCTTTAAAAAATGTGTTGTACACTCACACTCCTAATCACTGTCCCACGAGCACATTGTGCAACATACCTTTGAGGTGACGCTGCAGACTTTTCCAAGACCATTGCCAGAGAAGCAGGATTAGCAGCTCTACGAGGTTTCCCGGATATTCCCTTGTGCACATAACAAGTGGTACCATGCGTCTCAAACGTTGTGCTGCAAACTCACGCCTCCACACAACTTCTACAACATTTTCAAACTTAACCACCACTTTAAAATGAGCTTCCATTCCTCGAGAGTTCCCCAGACACTTTGATTCACTATCTTTCCCTACATGTTAGTTTTGAGAGCCATACGGATCCCGACATCCGTCTACAAAACACCACACAAAATATTCCACAGATACTTACTTTACTTCCCGTGTCCGGGAGACGCATTAAATTCCTCCTCTCCAGAACTCTGCAGCTTTTATCCCTCGGTCTGTGGCAAGCACAAGATCTTTCTGGGTACAGAATCCATTCATTTCTTGACATATGAGTAGGTGCTGTGGAGTCTGGATATCTCCACAGTCACATCTTGGATCTTCCGCATAACCCCATTTCACAAAATCACTACGGCACTTGGACACACCTGTTCTCATCCGGTTTTATGACCTCCAAGTGATATAGGACAAATGGCTTCCACTACTCAATTATTCTCTGGCAGTACTTGTTTCCAGAGTGATATACGTCGAGTTTCTCATAACTAGAACTATATTTCCAGGCAGTAAAAACGAAAGGGAAATGGCGTATAGCTTTTAGTGCCGGGAGTGTCCGAGGACAAGTTTGGCTCGACAGATGCAGGTCTTTTGATTTGACTCCCGTAGGCGACCTGCGCGTCGTGATGAGGGTGAAATGATAAAGACGACACATACACCCAGCCCCCGTGCCAGCAAAATTAAACAATTATGGTTGAAATTCCTGACCCTGCCGGGAATCGATCCCGGGACCTCTGTGACCAAAGGCCAGCACGCTAACCATTTAGCCATGGAGCCGGACTTCCAGGCAGTAACGGGTTAGAACACAAACTAATTTGGTTATTGGGAAGCGTCGTCTAGCCCACTTTTCTATAAAGTAGCGAGAGGAACATAACTTCTGGGGGGCTCTGTTTGGCCGTGCCCCTAACGGTTATACTAAACTCATAGCGTAACCGCTGTGCAGGCCATGATACTCGTTAATCGCTTCAGTAAATTTACTGTCTAGCACATTACTGCCTAAAATTCCGGACTCTACTCATAACCACACTCAGATACCATCTGTTACAGTGCGATACATTTTTTCACAGACACTGTATATTAAAAATTTCCTTTATATATCTGTGTATTTTAAACAGTGTTGGTACAAATATGAATTGTCTATTATAATGCTGAAGTAATAAATACACTATAAATAGTTATGTTAATAAGAAAACAGAATGACAGAGCTTAATCGGTCATCAATGGATCACCACCGATCTATATTTAAGGTTGTCACCCAGAGAAAAAAGTTGTTTGCTTTCATTTTCATAAAATAAACACATTCCACACAGGATGGTTTCGTGAATATTGTTTCATTTTTTCTTCTGATTATTGTTAGGAGGGGATGATTGCGCCGTTGTACGTCTCGTTTAAACAACAATAATCACCACCACTACCATGATTTGCTTTATTTAGTAAGAGTCGGAGTACTTTCTCTGGCACGTAACAACTTCATCAGGTGTTTGTGAGTTGCTCTGTGTGTGTACCCAGCATCCTTCAAACATTCGATATGACATAGCCTTTGATCAGAGTTCCTCGTTAGATGTGGTTCGTTACCCGCGGCGCACAATGACGTGCTTGTGTTACCCACACGATATTCATTTGTAATGGTCTAGTTAATATAACTCTGGCTTCACCGTAAATTCAATGGAACTTGATACCGTTTTTATTTTATTGTAATGAAAATCATACAATTACAGTACAGTAAACTTTACTATCGGTTGGTGCATGCATTTCAGTGGGCTTAGCAGACTGATACGTAATAACAACCTCTGGCTCAGTGACGAAAGCAATGGGAAACTATCTCACTCCTCATTTCCCTAGTACACCTATTCAGTGATACCTAGGTCATCCATAACAGCTAATGTTGGAGCTGTTGAGGATCCAATCAGCCATCGGGCTGAGGATTGAACATACATACATACATACATACATACATACATACATACATACATACATACATACATACATACATACATACATACATACATACATACATACATACATACATACATACATACATACATGTACTGTTATTTTTTTACAAGTTGCTTTACATCGCAACTGCATTATAAGTTTGTAAGAGAACGCATTGGTTATAAGTGCGAGATTAAGGTAAAAAACAATGGTTCTTTAAGAAAATACCTGCAAATTGTGATGAATTAGGGATGGATTAAAGCTGGAAATGCAGGTACTTTTATTTTCAATCTCTTAATTGCGACTAAGATATCGTCCAAAGTTATGTCTTTTATATTTAATACTTCAGATAACGAGTGCTTTGTTTACTTATATTACAGCTAACCATTCCAGTATTAGTTCTCGTTGAAATGACCTAATTCTAAATTTTTGCTACCTATATAATAATAATAATAATAATAATAATAATAATAATAATAATAATAATAATAATAATATGGGAAGTTCGCGTAGGTCGAATTATTGTAGGGCCTAACAACGTTCCCTAAAATTGGTTCAAATTCCACCTGAGAATAACCAACAGGATTTCCTACCAAAAGTTAGAAGGAGTAGTCCTATCAGTCAGCACGCAAAAGAGAATTTTACTACCGTATCGAAGGAATGGGGACCAACAGGCTGGAGAACAAAGTAGAAGTGGAAGTAACTTCCTCTCTGAGATGTGCACCGTGACTTGAAAAGGGCGAACATCACATCAGAAGATGTTTGAGTTTGATTGAGTTTTAAGAGAAATGTCGCAGGGCTAAAGGAACTCTCTAGAGAGTGGCCTAAGATTTCTGCAGGAGAGAGGAATTGAAGAATCTCTGGCAGGAAAGGAAAAAAGCAAGGAGAAAACAACCTGAAGATGGAATGAAAGTCTGTTATACATTCATAGCGCATGACAACAATTTTGTCCTCACAATTACATGGTGCTACCATATAATGGCCATATGTTCTGGAAAGAGTGACACTCGTACAACACGGACAGTGCACGAGAGGGCGGTGTTGGAAAAGTACAACTCACAGCGCGATGGGACTGCAATAATGAGTCAGGCTCTGTGCAGATGAACAACGTGGGAAGTACTGGAACACCCTCCATACTCACCGGACTTGTCTTCGTGCGATTCTGTCCTCATACCCAAAGTGAACGAACCTTTGTGTGGAAGACGGTTTGGGACACGAGAGGACATTGCCAATTGCTGTGAAAAAAGAGATTGTAATTTTCAAACACGATGAAGCGATTGATACCCGACTTCTCACGCATCATTTGCAACGTGTTGCGGACGATCCGATGGACCACTCAGAGGGTTTACCGTAAGGGTTACTCACTGAGAATAAACATTAAGTGGTACAAGGACTTCAAGTTTGACAGTTTCCTCGCTTTCTATCCTACACCTCATAAACCTACTCGTCATTATCCATACATTCCACAACACCCTACACTCCCCAACCCCATTTGTGTACTTCCATTTTCCTCGTGGATTCCGCATTCGCGCGAAAACAACATGGCTTACGCCCTAATCTTCTTAATGGTGATAATAGTAGTGGTGTGGCCTTATCTATCGCGTGCAGGAACTTTAATTTGACGACATTTAAGCTGCCAGCATGTCCATTTCGACGCTCCGTTTCACCCTGCCGGAAAGCATAGAAGCTACCCTTAGCTGACCGATCTGCGGCTCATTTTGTCTGGTAAACACTAAATGTTTTACTATAGATCTTTTACATACCGACATCAAATGACATGGAGCGTCGAAATTACCTTTTTGTGCCCTTCAAAAATCCGACTACCTTTGCCGGATTTAAATCCACAAACGTAGGATAAGGTGACCAACATTCTCCTTTTTGATCCACACAGAGAGGTTTTCATCTTAACCGGATATACCTGAAGTTAGGCTTAGTGAGTACAATGCACTGGATGTGGTAATTATTGTTGTACAACTAAATTATCATTTTTCTTTAATCAACACTAATCAAGTCCACCTCTGTGGTATAGTGGCTAGTGTAATTAGTTGCCACCCCGGAGGTCCGGGTTCGCGGTACGACGGCTGTAACGTGGTCCACTCAGCGTCGGGAGGTCAACTAAGTATAGAGGTTCGATTCTCACCTCCGCTTTCCTCAAAGGGGCTTTGCGTGGTTTTCCATTTCTACTCCAAGCAATTGCCGGGATGGTACCTAACTTAAGACCACGGCCGCTTCCTTTTCTCTTCCTTGTCCATCTCTTCCCATCCTCCCACCCCACCCTCACAACGCCCCTTTTCAGCATAGCACAAGATGACTCCTTGGCGAGGTACTGGTCCTCCTTCCAAGTTGTATCCCCGACCCAAATTCTGGCGCTCCAGGGCACTACCTGGAGGCGGTAGAGGTGGGATCCCTCGCTGAGTCCGAGGGAAAAACCAACCTTGTAGGTTGATCGGATTAAGAAAGAAAGAAAGAAAGATAAACTCTAATGAAAAGAGAAAAGGAAAGCGATTCGACATTACTATGAATGAAACTATCAAAAAGAGGTACGGGCTGACCAGCAAGGAAGTAGGTATGGAAAATTCTCTAGACGTCGCAAACCGAATGCCCACTGTCATCTTTGTATACGGCAGAGCTGAGTGACTCAGAGGGTTGAGGCGCGGGCCTTTTGACCCCAAGTTGGCAGGTTCGATCCTGGCTCAGTCCGATGGTGTTTCAAGGTGCTCAAATTCCTCAGCCATGTGTCGGTAGATTTACTTGCACGTAACAGAACTCCTGTGGGACTAAATTTCGGCACCTCGGCGCCTTCGAAAACTGTAAAAGTAGTTAGTGAGACGTAAGGCAATTATTATTATTATTATTATTATTATTATTATTATTATTATTATTATTATTATTTGCGTACAGGCGATAAAAATCCATTTAACAGTGGAAGGTAAATGATTTCACTACCTGTAACCTCGTACTAAGTGAGACACAATAATTATATCCACAATTGTCCCTACAAATTAACCTTTACTCATTTATATTTTTGGCTGAGTTAACCTCAGGAACACATGTCTCGCCAAAAGTGGATATCACATTCCTAGCGTCCTTCGACTTTCTGCCAAGGAATCGAACCCACATCCTACCAGGTGAACCTAATTAGCGTTTACCGATACGGACAAGAGTTCTCTTATCAGTAAAATAATGTTTCAATTAAAAACGTTTCACAGCTTTACGGTATATGAGAAATATTGTGTTGTATTTGCACGTATTACTAGTGAATTCTGTTTGCTCTCAAGTTATCTGTTAGGTATATAAACCTGATAACCTGCTACACTTCATTTGTAAGAATCACGTTCCTGCCAGCATCACACAGGTAAACAATCCAGTAAATGCATTGCAAAAGTTTAGCCCTACTACAGTGATTTTAAATTCTTGCTAGCACAGAGACTGAATCGCTATTTGCGTCACAGTAGTTGCAGTCAAATAAGTTGACGTCAATGACAAAGCTGCGTGTAAACAAGTGAGTACAACGGGAGGTGAACGGTGCGTGTATTTGCCAGTGCAGGTCAGACTTGGAAAATCCAATATCGTTGCTGCTACCGCCGCGTGTTTATTGATTCGTGGGGCGGCAGCCTTGCCCCTACCTTTCTCCCATCCACCTCTAGCCAGTTGAGGCGGGACCTCCATTCACGCCCCACGGTACCTTACTACCTAAATGTTATGGCATTTCCCTCTACCTTTGAGAACTTTACCGAGGAATAAAAAGCAAGCTTGTGATTTTATGTGACTGTTGATATTGTGATCATAGCCATTGAATCTCGCTTTCCGTGTTGAATAATATTCATATTATGAACCTCAAGGTTATGATATTTCAAAAATCCCATATGCATTAACTGGGTTTCTAACTGAGAACTGTGATTATGTCACTCGCTATGTTGTCACATAGCCAGAAATCTGTATGTTTCCCCAAAAGCTTCACTATAAGTGGTTATCGATAGCCTGCGTGCTACTGAAGAAACGTACCAAGAAAATGAGGTGTAGGACAGTTTCTAATAATAATAATAATAATAATAATAATAATAATAATAATAATAATAATAATAATAATAATAATAATAATAATAATAATAATAACGTTATTGGCTTTACGTCCCTCTATCTACTTTTACGGTTTTCGGAAAGACACAGAGGTGCCGGAATTTACTCCCGCAGGGGTTCTTTTAAGTGCCAGTAAATCTACCGACACGAGGTTGGCATATTTGAGGCACTTTCAAATACTAGCGGACTGAGCCAGGATCGAATCTGTCAGAAGGTCAGCGCCTCAACCGTCTGAGCCACTCAGCCCGGCTAAGGTAGTTTCTACTACTTTCCGAACTCAGCTAGAATTTGCTATTACATATCAGCTTGCCAGGGTCACCGAAATTCTCGTAGAAACCGACCCTATGAGCACAACATATCCCAGTAACTGGCTGCATAAAGAACATAATTTCTACGATGGTTCATACCTTAGTCTTCTTTCTTTTCTTTATCCTTAATCAGTTTACCCTCCAAGGTTGGTTTTTCCCTCGGACAGCGAGGGATCCCACCTCTACCGCTTCAAGGGCAGTGTTCTGGAGCGTGAGACTTTGAGTCGAAGGATACAACTGTAGAGAAGAACCAGCATCACACCCAGGCGGCCTCACCTGCTACGCTGAACAGGGGCCTTGTAGGGGAATGGGAAGATTGAAAGGGATAGACAAGGAAGAGGGAAGGAAGCGACGGTGGCCTTAAGTCAGGTACCACCCTGGCATTTGCCTGGAGGAGAAGTGGGAAACCACGGAAAACCACTTCGAGGAAAGCTGAGGCGGGAATCGAACCCACCTCTACTCATTTGACCTCCCGAGGCTGAGTGTATCCCGTTCCAGCCCTCATAATTTTCAAAATTTCGTGGCAGAGCCTGGAATCGAACCCGGATCTTCGGGGGTGGCAGCTAATCACGCTAACCACTACACCACAGAGGTGGTCATGCATTGGTCAGTTTTATATTGTCAAGTTCATGGATAATAGTAAGCTACATCAATGAAAGTCTTCTTCTTTTTCTACCGCTCACCGAGCTCGATAGCTGCAGTCGCTTGAGTGCGGCAAGTATCCAGTATTCGGGAGGTAGTGGGTTCGAACCCCTGTCGGCAGCCCTGAATATCGTTTTCCATGGTTTCCCCTTCTTCACACCAGGCGAATGCTGGGACTGTACCTTAAAGCCACGGCCACTTCCTTCCCGCTCCTAGCCGTTTCCTATCGAATTGTCGCCATAAAACCCGTGTCAGTGCGACGTGAAGCATATTGTAAAAAAAGTCAAAATCTACCACTTTTTCCACGTCTGTGGGGTCGCGGGTGGAAACAATATCACGCATGTGGATGTGGCTCTGTTTTACGGCCGGATGCCCTTCCTGACACCAACCCTTTATGGAGGGATGCAATCACTATTGCGTGTTACTGGGTTAGTTGTGTAGTGTATTGTCTGAATATGAAGAGAAAAGTGTTCGAAAAATTCCCAGTCCCCGAGCCAGAAGAATTAATCAAGTGCGATTAAAATCCCCCACCTGGCCGAGAATCACACCCGGGACCATTTGAACCGAAGGCTTCAACGCTCAGCATTCAGTCAAAGAGTCGGACACATACATCAATGAAAGTAACAAACGTATTCTAGCCTAGACCAGAAGAGATAACTTGCACTGTAAACGCTAGGTCTCGCTGGAAATAGATCTGAACTAGGATCATAATTAAGGGTTGAAAATATGCAAATGAATTTTCCCTTAAAATAACTTCGTGATTATTTGATAAGGACAACCTTTCCACTGTCAAAATGATAATATAGACTATGAGTCAATAACATCAATTACGATAGGGAACAAACAGGATGTTAAGATATTAATGAAGCAATGTTGGCTCCATAATTGTATAATAATTTTTGGAAAATAAATAAAATGCTTACATAAAATGGCCTGTATAATGATCATTAATGATTAAAGGTGAAGTCAAAATAAGACGGCCTCGGTTGCTGTGTCGATGATATTCTAAAGTGGTATCATTTGATAGGATGCATACCAATTTCAACATTCTGAATGTCTCTGTACCTTCATGATCGGCTGAAAGATGCTGAAAGGCTGGGATTATAGACGCTATACTGTAAGGTTATTTATTTAGGAGATGTTTCACTTCTGCCAGGCTTTATACTGAAATAATTTGATACTGAAATGCAATTTCACTGGAGTAAAAATAGTATTTTATTTATAACTGTGAAGGCCATTAGTTTAATTAATGTCCATCAGTGAACTGGATCTGATAATGGAGAGCTCCTAAGGCTAAGCTGATTTTGTCGGCTACACTCAGCATGCACCAACATAGATCTTCAACCATCGCACTGCTCACTGGGGTTTCGAATATATTACATACCTTTTAGTTATACGTTTCCTTCTTCTCTGAATGCCAACGGCCGTAGCCGTGTTGAAACACCGGATCCCGTGAGATCTCCGAAGTTAAGCAACATTGGGCGTGGTCGGGAGTTGGATGGGTTGCCACCCGCTGTTGGGGGGGGTAAGGACCGTAAGATTATTTCTATAATAATGCTTATTTTTTAAGTCCCACTAACTACTTTTACGATTTTCGGAGACGTTGAGGCGCCATTATTTTCTTTCGCATGAGATTTTCAACGTGCCGGTAAACCTAATCCGACACGAGGCTGTCCTACTTAAACATTTTCAAATACCGCCGGATTGAGCCGGGTTGAAACCTGTGAACTTAATCTCAGAACGACTGCGCTCTACCACCTGAGCTACGCAGCGCGACTATTATTATTATTATTATTATTATTATTATTATTATTATTATTATTATTATTATTATTATTATTATTATTATTATTATTATTATTATTAATCTGTTTATCCTCCAGGGTCGGTTTTTCCCTCGGACTCAGCGAGGGATCCCACCTCTACCGCCTCAAGGGCAGTGTTCTGGAGTTTCAGACTTTCGGTCAGGGGATAGAACTGGGGAGAATGACCAGTACCTCGCCGAGGCGGCCACACCTGCTATGCTGAACAGGGGCCTTGTGGAGGGATGGGGCGATTGGATGGGACAGGCAAGGAAGAGGGAAGGAAGCGGCCGTGGCCTTAAGTTAGGTACCATCCCGGCATTTGCCTGGAGGATAAGTGGGAAACCACGGAAAACCACTTCCAGGATGGCTGAGGTGGGAATCGAACCCACCTCTACTCAGTTGACCTCACGAGGCTGAGTGGACCCCGTACAAGCCCTCGTACCACTTTTCAAATTTCGTGGCAGAGCCGGGAATCGAACCCGGACCTCCGGGGGTGGCAGCTAATCACGCTAACCACTACACCACAGAGGCGGACATTATTATTATTATTATTATTATTATTATTATTATTATTATTATTATTATTATTATTATGGTATTACTGTTATTATCGTGTGTCAAATATCGTACGCGTGCAGCCATCATTGAGCAGTGTATCCAATATGTGAATTAAATTCTTCGTGCTTTACTCTAAATGAGATTGTTGAGATGAGCGGAATTCTGTTCGAATGCTTGTTGTTTCAACGCGTGGGAGACGTCCTTTAGCAGCGATGAAGCGAAGCGTCTCATCAAGGGCTCCTATACGAGCCTTTAAAGCCGTTTGGACTGCCAATGAAATACTCGAGCTCAAAGAGTGGTTCTCCATAGAGAGATTGCGATCACTGACGGCTCATGACTGTAACAAACGTAAGAGATATTATCACTGTGTCAATAAATTCACCTCACCCAGTAGTACCCTGGACTGATCTGTTGCTTTTCGCTAACATCAAATGCAGATAAGTTCACGTTCTCTTTCATTATCCTAACTTCACAGTTTGCAGTTACAATCATTTCCTGACTTCAAAGAAGAAGATTCGTAGATATTGCTCTGAACGTCGTCAGTGGACGGTGAAATTAGGAAAGTTGTCATGCCCTCGCTTTAACCATTTTAGCCAGATAAACCACAACCATAATTTCGTGTGTCTGTTACAGATGGACCTCGTAGTCCAGTGTTAGCGAGCCTGCCTCTTACTGGGAGGTCCCAGATTCGATACTAGGCGAGGTCAGGCATGTTTATCTGGATTTAAGGGTTGATTTACATCCAGTCAGCTTACTTGAAAACAGTTCAGGAGCTGGTAGACAGTGGTACAGTAGTCCCGATCTTGAAGGCCAAGAATAATTGCCCAGATTATTTGTCGCGCTATCTGTGACGGTGCGGTGCAAAGCAAAAATGAAAAAATATATATTGTGGCATGTACGATATCTGTGAAAGATATTAAATAAATCAAATTCTATTTCAAATTCAAATTCTTCACTAGCCAATAAATTTTCCCAAAAACAACCCTTTCTTCTTTACTTCTGACCGCATTATTCTGATAAATTCTATTTTTGTAAAAAGATAAAATCTTAATATTTCTCCCAATTATCATCAAAATGTTTCTTTAATAAATTATTTACATCTGTTAATTTCCCCCTTCATACTGCTCCACTTCTCATAATTTATTTTTTTCATAATTCCCGTGTTGATTTCCCAGTTTCAGTAGCTTTAATTTTAAATTAGGACACTTCCATCTAATCAACACTTTCAAAATGTATGTAGAATCTCATTTTTACAATAGTACCAGTTTCTCTTATTACGAGCATCTTTCCTCAGTTACAATCATAACTTTAAAAACTATGCAGCACTACAAATGATATAGGCCTAAATGATAAAAGTTTGTAATATAAATTTACATTCCTAACATATGAGGTTTCGTCTTCGTGAATTAGGAATACCATTTAAATGAACGCTTTTTGCACTGTTAAATATTTTTTTATCTTACACTTTTATGAAATACACATTAAAACACATTAAAACAGTCTTAAGAGCCTTGCTCTTCGCTCAAACTTTACGCCAACTTTAACAGTAACTATTCAAAAGTTATCCGCTCTCTAATGTAGTCTTCTTCTCAATGGAGCCTCTTGTTTTCAATGCAATTCTATCGGTGGATAAAGTACAAAACTATAACAAACACTTTATAAAATATCAAGTATTTGAGAGGCAATAGACTCCCTAAATATTCTCGTTTCAATTTAGTTCCATTAGTTTGAAAGGTGACTGCTGAATGTTGTCAAAGGTGGAATGTTATCGAGAAAGTTCTTTGTTTTTCAAATGCGTTAAATGCACCAAACTGTATCTAGGTGCATTCCTTGCTGTAACCAACGCTAGTAGATCAGGCACTTGAAATAAGTCAAATCAGTATTCAAGAGGAGAATACATTTTTAATAAAGTACAACTGAGAACAACAAAGAATGTTTATATCGCGTAGTATACATGAATTAATAAACAATAATTTATGAGTACAGAGAATGAAATTGGACGCTGGGTATTTTGTATGCGACACACATAAATTACCATCGTTTTACATAGCGTATTGTGTCGATCATTATAATTGAACTATGTGAAATAAACAGATTGAGAGATCAAACAAAATTGTTTTGAGTATATATTTTATAATAATTACAATATTTAACAATACATTGATTAGATAATTAACACATTAAATCAATCTTCAAACGATCACTTTAATAAAACTACAACGTTATGTTTTACTGAACAATGGTGGTATACAACAGGATTAGGAAAACAATTATACAGAATCTGGACGACAACACTTAAAGCAGATCCGTTGTAAATCCAATTCAACTCCAGACAAAACTCCCATAATGGTACCTCTCTCAAGACCACGGCCGCTTTCATCCCACTCATATACCGTATAATCATACCCCCACCCCCACCCCCCACCCCCCACCCTCACACAGCGGTATATGTAGATATCCGCTTTTGACGTGAACCGGAAAGTCACTACAGAACTGACAAACCGAACATATTCTCGGACACTCCCAGCACTAAAGGCACTACTCTAAGGTAATAATAATAATAATAATAATAATAATAATAATAATAATAATAATAATAATGTATGGTGGGGACGAAAGCCCGTTCGTATCACCGTTTAGAACGCCAGAGAGGTATGCATAACCACTTAACGGTGTCGACGGACAAGTTGCATGCTTAACTCCTAGCCATTCCAGTGGAAGGACACCGCTTCATCACAGCTGTGGATCGGCTTGTGACCTCTCTGTTTTGAATATTCCTTCTGTGCGAATGGGCTTACGTCCCCACCAGGTATAACGTGAAGGAGTTACAATACTCTAGGATTTATTGTCTAGCTAAAAATTGCTTACACAACTTCGCATGCACACAGTTACACAAGTTAGCGCTGTCTCTCTGCTCTAGCTAATTCAGTCACACTAGTTACTCACTTTCTATCGCATACAAACTAAATCAATCACGCTACACACTCTTCCACAACTGTCGCTTTGATCCTAGGACAGTTTACGATTGCACTAACTGTATACTATCACGGCGGCACTGTCCACGGCTTGCGCGCGCAACACATTCTTAAAACTCTGCACGTGGTACACTGTCCGTACACTCGCAGTGACCTTCGTCCACTGTCCCTCGTCGCTCAGCTACATTGTGCAGCACTCACCGCCAGTACACACGCAGTCACTGTCCGCTGACTGATCCAGTGCCTCGCAACATCGCTCTTTCAGACTGAACACATCCGAAACACTAAGAGAACTGAACCGTCCCAATCGCTAGCTGAACTGAAGCCGAAGCTCATCCGGCCTGCCTTAAATAGGGAGCCTGACTATTCCACATACTTTCCGAGAGGAGAAAAACCTAGAGTCCTCTAGAATTCCAAAGTTCTGGGTTCACCTTCTAGTTCTTTATCCCACCACCGAATGGCCTCCAGTGAGATAACGGGTCATCGACAGAATGGTGGCTGAGGGTGGTGGCCTTGTTCACCTGGCTTGCCCCTGACTGGTTGCTGCAGTGGCGATCGGTTCACCTACCTCCTTTTCCATGTAAGCCATGAAAAGGAGAAGGGACAAACCGCAGCCTTCCCTCATACTTTTATGGACAGCTGCTTCTTATGAATAAGATATTCTGAGTGTAATCAGTGCCAGATTGAGATAGGGCCCCAATGATTGTTACTCCATGTGTACAATTTCTGAGACCCTACGGGAAGGGAATTCTTCACTCCAGCGAGCTGATGGAAATGGGAAGTTGGTGCGGAATTCTGTAGGAAGCGAGCAGCGATCGATAGCAACCCGGGGCCCGCATGGGCTGGGAACACAACCTGCTATTAATCGCTCGCTCTGGATTTCACGGTGCGGGCTACACTTGACAGAATAGCTGGTGACAATCCATCTCACAAGCTCACACCCTCTCCCTCTGCACAAAACAACGTTCGGTGACTGTCATCTGTTGATGGCAGTGAGGGCCCCCTCAATTTCTCCACTATCTTCGGGCTGATATAACAGGAAGAAGGAACATAACGAATCTCTTACTGACACTTCATCTCACCATTATAGAATAGTGGCAGGCAGAGGCACCAGTAACGGCGCATGTAATCATGTAACGTACTTTGTTTCATACTACAATGTAATTTACTTCCTTGTGTACTCAGAAGAGTACAGAAAATGACACTTCACCGTAATGTAATTAGTTTCCGCATTGTTTCATTAGAAATCGTCTCTGATTGGGTGAACTCCGCTTCAAAATAATATAAACACGGATAGTCAGAGACATTATGAATCAAAAACACCTAATTTAACCTCGTTGATTTGTTTATCCGCTCGAACGCAGCACTGTGGTTTTGTATCCATCTACACCAAACATGGCGTCTCTGCATTCTCAGCTCAAGTAATCTTCCGCCATCATTATGTTGACTGTTGTATTCCAACTGATGAATAGCCTATCGCACATACTACAGTATATCAGAAATGTTGTATTATCTTCATTAATTCTAGACCGGACTCTAAAAAATGAGTAGACAGTTCACTGCTTCAAATAACAGGAATGTCGATGTTTCATTACCACATAACTCCATGTACACACCTGATATATCATTATTAGTAACATATCCACAAAAAAACAAAAATATTTATTGGATGAGTCAAACATGAAAGATCTGCGCCAAGTCGTCTCAAAATAATTTATAATTAACTATTTAATTTGAAATAAGTAAATTCGCCAGAGTATAAAATAAAACATTGCACGCAAGATCCATCATAGTGATCAGTTTACGTTACTCTTTTCGAAATTCCGTCCTCACCTGCGATTGTGCCGTAAAAATCTCACTCGTAAAGTAAAACACATTCCGTCGCAGTTGCGTAAATAATTACCCTTTTACTTTCAGATTCGTATAAGGAAATTGTTAGCCTAAAGTTACTAGTTCGTAAGCACGGCAAAATTTTCACTGTTTCAACACATACACTTCAAAATTATACTTCATGCACTTCCATTTGTCAGAAGGGTATGAAAATAATAGCATGCAATGAGCAATTAATCGCGTTAAATTTAAAATTTCCTAAAGAGGTTTCAAAATTAACTCTAATAATAATGGCGGATGCAAATGCTACATATCTCAGCTGAAGATGCCCTTAACAGAGATCGTATCCGCAAGAAAATATTGACGAACGGGCTAAACTGAGACGAGCAACCGAAGAGAAGACACGGTGCCCCTTGGACAGAGGAGCGTGAGCCGACACTCACAAAGAATGAGGGAAATTTGGGCTCTAAAGAAGGCAAAATTCAGTGTCAAATGCAACAAGACTTAACGTGGTCCTTGATGGCCCCAGCTAATTATTAGTCTATATATATAATGGCGTATGGTCTCCGGAGAGGAGTGGTGCGGGTCTTTTTCTCGTAGACGGCCTGTTAGGCGACCTGCATGTCCGTGAATATGAGGGCCCTACCTGGGATGATTTGTAATGCTGAATGCGTCACACACACACCCAGCCCCCGAGACATAGGAATTGACCAATTAATTTTAAAATCCCCGACCCGACCGGGAATCGAACACGGGACCCTCCGGACCAAAGGCCAGCATTCCAACCATTTAACCATAGATCCGGACATTATCTCAATGAAAACAGTCTTAATTTTACCGAATTATTGCTGCTAGCTATTATTATTATTATTATTATTATTATTATTATTATTATTATTATTATTATTATTATTATTATTATTATTATTATTATTATACTCGAGGAACAAGTGAGTTCAAATCTTCTCCTGGTCATCCTCAAAATAGTTTTC
Source organism: Anabrus simplex (assembly GCF_040414725.1). Taxonomy (NCBI): domain Eukaryota; kingdom Metazoa; phylum Arthropoda; class Insecta; order Orthoptera; family Tettigoniidae; genus Anabrus; species Anabrus simplex. The sequence continues at coordinate 1,678,699,597 of NC_090265.1, forward strand.
CATTGTTTCCCTATCAACTCCAAAAACCGTTCGCCTCCGTAGCGTAATTGTTAGAGCTATTAGCTTCCCTCCTCGGTGGCTGGGGTTCGATTCCCGGTACTACCTTCAATTTAAGAGTGGCAGGATAGCTGGTATACGGTTCAAATGGTGCATGCATCTCACCTCGAATGGAAGTGTGCCTGAAAAGAGCTGCACCACCTCGGAGTGCGGACACGAGTTTACAACTCCAAACAAATACCGGGATGGTACCTTTCTCAAGACCACGGCTATTTCACTCCCATTACTAGCCCATACAATTCCACCTACACCCACAAACAACACCCTCACACAACGGTACATGTAGCTCAACCCCATGGGGTGAACGCATCATCTCTCATACTAAGGCTTGAAACCCTTAACCTTCATCCGCTCGCGCAGACGACAGATTGGCCGCATTTTTTTAATATGTCGCACATTTCTCGTCAGAGAGTTGAGAATGACCTCGGAGGGACAGGTATTCCTTAGTTAGTCACATCGTCGCTATCCCGAGTTCAATTTCAGCCCGTCCATTACTCCCTAACATCCCAGTTCAGTCCGAAAACTGACGGTGGCGAAAAAGCTGCCGTCTTGCGAGTGGAAGCGACAATTATTTCTCCATTCCTCATCAGAAGATGTAAGTAAATTTTTACTTATTTTTGCTAGTATTTTGGAATTATATTCATTTTCCGGTAAACTAGCGTGGCACACAATTTTTCCGTTAATTTTTTCCTTCTCCTCCTCCTTCTTCTTTATCTGTGTACCTTCCAGGGTCGGTTTTTCCCTCAGACTCAGCGAGGGATCCCACCTCTACCCCCTCAAGGGCAGTGTCGTGGAACATCAGACTCCGAGTCGGGGATACAACTGAGGTGGATGACTTGTACCTCGCCCAGGCGGCCTCATCTGCTATGCTGATCAGGGGCCTTGATGGGGGATGGGAAGATTGGAAGGTATGGACGAGGAAGAGGGAAGGAAGCGGCCGTGGCCTTAAGTTAGGTACCATCCCGGCTTTTGACAGGAGGAGAAGTGGAAAACCACGGAAAACCACTTTCAGGATGGCCGAGGTGGGAATCGAACACACCTCTACTCAGATGACCTCTCCAGGCTGAGTGGACCCCGTTCCAGCCCTCATACCACTTTTAAAATTTAATGGCACAGCCGGGAAACGAAACCGGGCCTCCGGGGTTTGACGCTAATCACACTAATCACTACACCACAGAGGCGGACGTTTATTTTTTCCTTGAAATATATTTCTTCTTATGTTACTAAAAATACTAACGATGGGTTTACCGTCCTAGTTACCTACTCCTTTGTTCAGGGCTCAACGATACAGCGATTCTGAAGATATTCTTCGAATTCTGGAACAAATGGCGAATGAAGAAGAGGAAGTAACAGTTCTAGATGTGTTATTTTTTTATGTAAAAATTGTAAATACATAGACTTAAACTTTTTTATTTTATGTATTTTTTTCTATAAAAACCTATTTTTGGGGGGAAATAGTAGAAAAAACGAACTTGGACTGAAAATGTGTTATCATTTTACTAACCAAAAGAAATGAATTCATTTTGAAGATTTCTCTGGTATAACTTACGTGATAAATATTTCTGTGAATTATTTAATAAATATTTTTTGTCAAAAAAGTGCTTGTGAAGTTTCGCCAGAATTGCGGTCCTGATTATTTTGAAGCGCTGCGGTTGAAGTGAGGGAAATTGAATGACAGTGATCAAACATGATGAGCGACCAAGTGGCTGTTAAAAGTTAAAGATGTTGATCATTCTGGGAGTTATAGCTTTCCATGACTTGGTTAAACCCTTCAGTTTCTCTATTTTTGTATTCATATTTCATCACCAGTACGTCCACATCAATTGATATGAAACATTTTTGAACATTAGTTCTTCCATTTTAATGCATCTCTCTCGTTCAGCGTTTACTTTGACAATGCTAAAGTGACAGGTATGATGAATACTAGTAATGCAATAGCTTATGCACTTGAGTGGAGTGATGATGTCACTCATGGGATCAGTCCATACATGCATTTTTGTTAGATTGGTAGAATGATATATAACAGCACATTCTGGCTCAACGTTAAAGCCCTACTGTATTCATATATTCATCGATCTCTAGGATAGCCATCTAGGACAGTTCGAAAGCGGAGCAGCCTTCGGTATCAGCATACATTACGATCTTCATCATCAACACTTTTATTCTTCTTCTCTCGATTTTGGCCATCTTAGGACCATCTAAAATAACTCAGAGCATTCATTTCCGTACGTTTCCTTCTTCCTTTCTTGCTGTCCAATAATACATCATTTCACTGTGTTTTTTCCTCCCCTCTTCTGTCTAGATGGAAAACCTTGAAATTTAGTATCAATCTCCTACAAGCTGTTCTCTCCTGTTTTATATCTGCTGTTTTTCCCATCTCTTCCATATATCTCTCTATGCTTTGCATCCTCTGATAGCCATTCTTACTCTTACAAAAATGATTAAAAGTGTGTTTGGTGAGTTTGGCATTGCCTATCACCGTTATGTGACCAAAGACACTCCTATTCCTACTAGTATCATACATTCTTTCGCATTATTTGTTTTTGTACAGGTCAGCATTCTTCCTGTGTCTGAACATCCCATTTTAAGTCTTTAATGGACTCCAGACTTTTCTTAGAATTGTTTCTTTAGTGTTTGTTAATTTCTCCTGTTTTCATGTAGAGCATATACCCTGTAGCATAGAGACATTCTGGTTTAATTAAAATGTTGTAGAGCCTGATTTTAGTTTTTCTGGAGAGACTTTTCTTATTAAAGGTATCCTTAGTCAGTTTGTATGCTTGTTCTAATTTCCTTGTTCTAAATGTATTAACTCCTGTACCTACGTCATTAATTTGAATTACTTTCCCCATGTACTTAAATCACCCTGTTAATTCTTCCTATTATTATTATTATTATTATTATTATTATTATTATTATTATTATTATTATTATTATTACAAAAGTGATAAAAGAGATAAAAGAGATAAATATAGAAGGTTTGAAAAGGTTAGTCGCCCAAAATGAATTAGAAGAAGGGAACGAGGGTCTCTACTCGTGCTTCCTTACATTTTAACAAGTTCCAATTAGGAAAGTAACTTTTAAGTCCAAATACTAACAATAGAAACCTATATTAAATTTAAATTTAAAAAAAGGAAAATCCTGCATTAAAGTTTGAGAAAGTGGGACGACCTAGCGGTTGAATGCTAAAAGGGTACGTTGGAATATCATTATGTTCACACGCAGAGAGTTCACGTGTTGAAATTACTGCCATAACTTGTTAAAGTAGCCTTCTCATCCCGCCTTACCGTTCTCCCGCCTCCAGAATGTCCTCCTAGGAGATCACTTCTTCACGTAGCACACTCAATAATTCACTGCCGCAAGACATTAGTCTCAAGAAACTAACTCGTACAGAGAACAGGCAGTGGTTTCCAGAAGAATTAAGTAACAGAAGTTTTGATAGGATAATGGGACTTTGATATCAAGTGATATCGATGGCAGATCAATTTCAATAACAGGGATGACAACTGCAAAATGACTGAAGACAGATTCAGCGCCCAACATCAAATCAAAAACATTCTCGATGGTAGTTAGGGTATCAGAACACTATGAGGCGCTAGAAAATTGACATTAGAGACATCTGGTACCTACAGATATAGTAAAACTTCTGCAAAATAATAGTTCAGTCTGTAGAGCACAAAAAACATTACAAAAGAAAATCAGCGTCTGATTTAAACAGGCGGGGAGGCTTAAATCATGGTTCTATTATTATTATTATTATTATTATTATTATTATTATTATTATTATTATTATTATTATTATTATTATTATTATTATTATTATTATTATTATTATTATTATTATTATTATTATTATTATTGGACGACGTTCATTTAAGTCGGCCCTGACTGTGTCATTTTTCTTTCCTGGGCTTTGTTGCTGTCTTGAAAACTTTTTATCTTTAGCTTTTTAAGTTTTACCTCAGTAGTGAATGTTGTTTGATGTCCGATGTTTTAGCTGAACGGTCAGCGTAGTGGCGGTCGGTTTAGTTTGCCCGTGTTTGATTACCGGCCGGGCAGAGCATTTTAACTTCGTTCGATTAGTTCCTCTAGCTCTAGGACTGGCTGTTTGTGTACATGTTAATCTATATGTTCGTTTACCCATAATACATAAGAGTACCAACCACCACAGAAACATACCCTCTACGGCATCCGTCCGTAAAACTCGGCTTAACCTACATAACTGCCGACTCCAGACAATTGGAGACAGAGAAAGTAGGTTATTTTATTTGATGTTCTCTTCAGTGAATTGTATTTGTTCTTTGACCTTGGTAATTTATTTAATCCACCCCTTGACCGATATTATTATTAAATCCTGAAAAGAACATATCGTCGTTGCCGGGACAAAACCTCCTATGTGATAATATTTTTGGAGGTATACTGAGCCGCAGCACATACATTATGAAGAGCGAGAATGCCTTGACAATATTCACACAGTATTGCACTTTAGATGACAGAACCTTACCGGCCAAAATTCTAAGCTAAAATATTTCACATAGGAGGTTTCGTCCCGGCAGCGACGATATACGAGCCAAAAATTGGAAAAATACAATTTGAAACATCTAGAAGTAATAGGACTTGTAAGAGGTTCTCGCGGTGTTATTGCTAAATTCTTTGAATCGTCTCCGAAAAAATTCGGATTACCTCAATCTTTAGGTGAAGAAATTGTCACAGTGGTGCCGAAGAAGTCCATCGCCTACATAAATGAAAATTTGTGCATTGTAAAAAAGATTGAGAGTAGCCTATACTGAGTCCGATAGGAGACAGTTTTCAGATTATTATTATTATTATTATTATTATTATTATTATTATTATTATTATTATTATGATTATTATTATTATTATTATTATTATTATTATTATTATTATTTGTCTCGTCGAACGAGTGTTTAGCTTAGTAGTCTTCGGTTCATGGGTTCCTGGGTTATATTCCTAGCCCGGTAGGGGATTTGGCCACACACCTATCTGAGCTGTTAGTGGAGAGATAAGCAGGCGAATAAGCTCGAATATCGTTTTTAAAGTTGGAAAGGTCATAACTAAGCTCGAATTCATGAAGATAAAAATGGGGCAAATATTCGATTATAGGAAGAAGAATATACATGAGTGGATTAATTTATCAAGGAAATGTTCGATAAATTTCCAACTTCTTAGAAATAGTCCAGGAAAGGACTAGCTGAACAACTGATAGTGAATCTGCCACATGGGCGACAACCCTAAATGCAAATAAATCGTGATTGATTGATTGATTGATTGATTGATTGATTGATTGATTGATTGATTGATTGATTGATTGATTGACTGATTGATTGATTGATTGATTGATTGATTGATTGATTGATTGATTGATTGATTGATTGATTGATTGATTGATTGATTGATTGATTGATTGATTGATTGATTGATTGATTGATTGATTGATTGATTGATTGATTGATTGATTGATTGATTGATTGATTGAAAACTGTCTTCCAGCAGATATTACTTTCAAAGTCATACTTTCATAGATAAGCAGAATGTAATAACTACACATTGTGGCACTCGTTTTGTAGGGTGTTATATCGACCATCCCGACCTTACTCGCAGACGGACTTTCCCGCCGCTGCACTGCGCGGGTCGGATCGATACTTCACTTGTTGCCGTCAGGTCTGGAGGTCAGTGCCTGAGCACTACAAGCACACTCGGAATGTCAAACGGCGAGAATAATCCTAGTTTCATTACGGAAGTGTAGCGTAGCTCTTCCTACTTCCTGAACGGTGTATCTTACAGTGAGGCTGTCGCCTATTTTGTCGAGCTTTTAATAGGTTAATCCACTCATGTGTGGGTGCAAAATACATGGCTATCTCGTAATTCTTTCGAATAAATTTTAGCGGTTCAGTGTTCAAACCCCAATTATGACCCAGCATTCAAAGAAGCGTTTTCGTAGTGTAGCAGTCAAGGCACTGGTTTCATGGCTTCGAGTCACCATCGATTCTTCATGTTGATGAGAGTATATCTTATAAATGGAGATGGCAGTTTGAAAAGTTAGGTATAAACTATGCGCGGTACACTCGAGCTGCATATATACATAATGGAGGGTGAGATTTTACGCGTTTGTCGATCAGAAATCATTATCATAAGTTGTTCTGGCTTTTGGCAGGTCCAAACATGGCTGGTTCTTGCTACCAACCTCCAGTAGACCGATGCATTATCTACCTGCTAGCATGTTTGACAGGATAAAGACCGATACTTCCATAATATCACTACATCGCAACCCTCTCTGATGTCTCTTTCTCTCGGAGTTAAAAGCGTGTCGGAGACGATGTAGCTTGTGATGATCACCACGCAGGGGGAGCAGCTTCTACCTCCGGAAAGAACACCGATAGCTGGTCTCACCACCGGTCCACCGTCCTCGGCCATCAAAGAACTGCTAAGGAGACCGAGAAACGGTCCAAGGGAGACCCCTCTCCCCCAATAGCTTGGTGGTCCGAGAAACGGTCAAGGGGAAAAACTCACCTCTATATTTCTGGTCGTCCGAGGGACGGTCGATGGGAGACCCACTCCCCCAACATTTTGGTGGTAAGAAGAGACGGTCCGGAGGATATACTCTCTCCCATTTTTTTTGGATTTCCGTGGGACGGTCCAGGGAAGAACGTCTCCCCCAAATTTTTGGTGTACCAGGGGTCGGTCAAGGAAAGACACTCTCCCGCAGTTTTTAGTGGACTGAGGGACAGTCCATGCGGAGAACCTCTCTTAGCTCCCCTCCCCAAAAAAAACTGGTCACTAACATGACCGATGGGCTCCTCCATGGAGCCTGTGAGATTAGGTTACGACTGATAGTTTAGTATACGTTAAGACGTCGTGATGATGTCAGAGGTCATTGAACTTTCTGATGTATCCACCGCCCAAAAATTCTGTTTCAGCAGAAAACCAGCAGTAGCGTACGTTGAATTTCGCGTACAACCATCTTTGCTCATACTGCTTATAAAACAACTCTACATATTAAATTTTCATGATCACATTGCGAATTCGAATGAAACTATGTTCATGTATGCCAGTAAATATGTATTAAAACCGGACTAAAATTAGCATTATGAAATTATATGAATTTGATTTGAACTCTATATTAATTTGAACTGTCTATTCACGTTGAAAAATTATTACTCGTAAAGCCCACACCAGCTTTCTGTGTTATTTTCTTTTATTTCGCTTCTCTGTATTTCCTGAAATGTCTTCTTTCTTTCTCTTTCTTTAACTGTACGTCATTTCTGACACTAAACGTCTTGTACTAACGTGCGTCGGACACTGTATTAATTTGTACCACTGTAAACACTTTTACCGCAGTTATTTGCCTCAAGAAGTTCAGACATGTTGAAATAGAGAATGCATCGAGTTAAAACAACATCAGAGAGAAAATAAAGAATGACTTTTTAATAATTTAAACTTGTGTATCTTAAACTACAAAATCGGCGCCTTGACGCATACGCAATGAGAACGCTTCACTCATTGCTGGTTTATAAGTAGTGTTTGGAACGCTCAAATCATGAAGATTAAAATACATCTGAGAAAACGGCTGTATCTTATTTGAGGTAAGAAAGTGATCCATTTGTGACCTTTTTTGAACCACGTTCTTTTCCAAGGAATCCCATTTTCTGTTTTCTCAGTGCCTGGCATTATAGTTATTATTACTCTTCTTTTTATTATTATTACTATTATTATTATTATTATTCATTTATCAGGCATAATTATACCATAGGTCCTGTTACAGTAAACTTGGAATATCACTCTAATGTATGGTAAAAAGCATACCTTATGCCTTTTCCACAAAGTCTTTCTTCCTTCACAGTCATTTTACCTCACTTCATATTTCAGATACCTTTCATTCTCTCACAGTCATAACACTAGGTCTACTAATAATATTGCATCCTTGACTTACCTACCCTTAGAAATGCCATTTATGTTAATTCGTTGAGAGTACTTGCCTGCCGTGAGTGGAACTTCCTTCCTGAATGTATCAGAGGGATAAGCGCTATTCTCTCTTTAGAGAAGCTCGTTGGATCCCATAAGGATCCTATATAAACTTGAAGCTGCTACTCACAACTATTCTAATATCACCGATGCCCTGGCAGAAGATGAATAAAAAATTCCTAAACTTATGTTAATATTCTGTTATTATATTTAATTTTAATTTAATTATATTATTTATCATTATTTATTTCAGTTTTAGTTGTAATTGTTATTTTATGTATTAATGTAGTTTTTTATCTATAGCCCTAATATTACATGTGTAAAATAGGATCTGTACTTGAATAATCAATAATAATATAATATTATTAATTTAATTAACATCTTGGAATGCAATACAATGTAATATATCGTCGCTGCTGGGACAAAACCTCCTATATGAAATATTTTAGCTTAGAACTTTGGCCGGTAAGGTTCTGCATCTAAGGTACAATATTGTGTGAGTATTGTCAAGGCATTCTCGCTCTTCATAATGTATGTGCTGCGGGTCAGTATACCTCCAAAAATATTATCACATAGGAGGTTTTGTCCCGGCAACGACGATATATTTCTGTGCCTGGTAACCCGGAAGAGAAGGCCTGAAGGTCTTAATCTTGCCAGGTAAAATAAAATATTACCTACTTACCAAGATACCCGGGAAACTTGACCGTGCTATGAGCTTGCATTCGGTAGATAGTGGGTTCTAATTCCACTGTTGGTAACCCTGAATTTGGTTTTCCGTGTTTTCCCATTTTGGCACTAGACAAATATTGGGGCTGTACCTTAATTAAGGCCACGGCCACTTTCCTCCCACTCTTAGCTTTTTCCTATCCCACCGTCGCCATTACACCTATCTGTGTCGGCGTGACATAAAGTAACTTGTAAAAATCTTAGTAAAAATAAAGTTGTATCAAAATTCAGTGAATCAATTTTGAAACTGTTCGTACAATTAAGTTCAGTGAAGTGTAATCTTTTACCACATATTATGCCTCATGGGAAGTTGGTTGGGACATGACTGTGAGCAGTAAGTTATTTATGAAACACGCAATACAACTCAGTAATGAGAGTTAGGGATAATCTTTATCCGACACGCACCCTCCTGGGAGGCATTCATTGGATCGTCCTCATTAACAAGACCTGGCTAGAAAAAAATCTACTTTCAATTATGGATTTACTAGCAACAAAGATAACATTGAACAGTGCGCGTGACAAATGGTAGGCCTTTAGAAGTTCCTCGCACTAGTCTGGGAGAGATAACGTCAGGTTGCATGTGTTCTCAACAAAGTTTGGCCAAGCGGTAAGAGTGACATTACCGAAAGAACACTATCTGCAAACTTATAAAAAGTTCCATCCCTTCACTTGTGCTGCAGTGCGACGTCATATTCAGGCCAGAATAGGAGCTGCTTTGAATATTTAGTACTGTAAAGCTGATAATGGCTAAACTACTAAACTGCCATTTCTGGATACGTGAGGAGAAAATTTCCTCTTTTCTGTGTGCATAGACACAATTTAAAATGTTCAATATTCGAAGTAACTAAGATAGGGATTCAAATGTGAGATCCAAACCCAGAAATGGCGAGGCGAGAAGTGTGTTCCTAACAATGAAACAATTCTCTACAGCTTTGACTTTGGACCGAAAACTCATTAACATGTCGTCAAGTGTTGTGTGTTACTGGTGCAGCTTTATGGTGTCGAAGGCTCCGTCATTGAAATGACTGCACGCTTTCGAAATGTGGTGCCGGCATGAGTACCTCAAGCGTTAAGACGCCGGTCATCAGAGCTCAAGTTAGTGGGTTATTTTTTTAATTTTCTTTTCGTCGCACCGACACGGATAGGTTTTATGGCGACGATGAAATAGGAAAAGGCTAGGAGTGGGAAGGAGACGGCTTTGGCCTTAATTAAGGCGCAGCAGCATCATTTACCTAGTGTGAAAATGGGAAACCACGGAAAATTATCGTCAGGGCTGCCGATAGTGGAGTTCGAACGCACTATCTCCTGATTGCAAACTCATAGCCGCGTGACCCTAACCGCACGGCCACTTGCTCGGTGTTCGTGGGTTTTATCCGACTCAGTCCGGTGGCGTTTGAAGGCGCTCATGTCGATAGGTTTTCGGCACGTAAAAGAACACCTTTGGGACTAAATTCCGGCATCTAGGCGTCTCCGGAAAAAGTAAAAGTAGTCACTGGGACGTAAAACCAACAAAACTGGTACCGGTATTGTTATTATTGAAATCTGGATGTAGCGCGCACCCATTCCCTTGATGAAGAGAAGTCCGTGCATCAAAAACTAGATCCCAACACATTCAATATCCGTGAATGAGAATGTATTGGTCTCGATATCCATTTCTTTCTACAGTTTCCTTTACGTTACTTACTAATTCGGAATGAAAGTATATTTTGTTTAATTTTATCTTGTTCCATTTTCCAGCTGTGATTTGATTGTATCGTAGACTGTTTAATACTACTGCTGTATATCACTCCTTATCTCACTAGAGAGTATCAATTGAAAAGCTATCTAGCTTTTTTATATTGAAAAATGTGTTTTAAAATCAAAGTTAAGACGGTTATTTCCGACAAAAGAGCAATTTTACGGACATGTTGTAAACATTTGACTAGGAAGAATAGACTTGTAAGTGATATGTTCCGAGTTATCAGCGGAGCGATGGCGTGGAATGACATATAGACGAATAAGCTTTAGGGGAGCCTTTAAAGGTAGGAAGGATCACAATAGAAAGATACGTTTGGAATTCTTTCTTTCTTTCTTTCTTTCTTTCTTTCTTTCTTTCTGTTTCTTTCTTTCTTTCTTAATCAGCTTACCCTCCAGGGTTGGTTTTTCCCTGGTACTCAGCGAAGTATCCTATCTCTACAATCTCACGCGCAGTGTCCTGGAGCGTGAGACTTTGGGTCGGAGAATACAAATGGGGAGATGGACCAGTACCTCGCCCAGGCGGCCTCACCCTGGTATTCTATCTTCCCATCGCCCCACATGGCCCCTGTTCAGCATAGACGAGGGAGGGGGAAGATAACTGGATGTGGCCTTAAGTTAGGTACTATCCCGGCACTTTCCTGGAGGAGAAGTGAGAAACCACTTCGAAGAAGGCTGAGGTGGGAAATGAACCACCCCCACTACTCAGTTGACCTCCGAGGCTGCGTGGACCCCGTTTCAGGCATCGTACCACTTTTCAAATTTCGTGGTAAAGCTGGGAATCGTAACCGGGCCTCCATGAGTGGCAGCCAATCACATTAATCACTACACCAAAGAGGCGGAATTCAAGAGGACAAATTAGGGCAAATATTCATTTATTTGAAGAGAGAAATGTTCGATTAATTTCCAAGTTCTTTGACATCGTTTTAGAAAAGGCCAGAAATCTGTCACCTTAAATGGTGATCAATGAGAATTGATTGACTTGACAATTTTGTTTAAATATCTTTCGGCTCACAGTGTAAGAAGAATTGGTCTTGTTCATAAGCAAAGCAAGTAATAAAGGCTCTTGCAGGACTGAAAGATAAAGGCTTTCACTAGCATCCACTATCCGTAACTCCGCAATAATAGTATGGTTAGATCTATGCTCGACCACCTTTGCCCTCCGGTACTCATTTGTGTAGCAGGATAAGTCAACCTCAGGGCCATGTGCCTCTCCATAAGTAGAAGTCTCGTTTCCAGATTTTTCGTGCTGTACGTGGGGAATCGAACCCTCTCCGTTTCAGCTGAATTGAGCACGGATTTTCCACCTCGGCTAGGTGGTCTTCAAGCTCCTTCAACGCCATTAGTTAAATCTTACCAATTATCTACGATGTTATTTAGCAGTTACTGTACTCTGAAATGTGTGGTATTGCAATACTGATATGAAATATATACTGTAGCACTACAGTCCATTCACTACAGGTAATGATAACCCCTTTAACTAATCCTGCATTGTTTTTCCTCTCATTCTCTGTGACAAAGAGCACGCAGCAACAAAGGTCTTACTCAGCGAACAACACACACATTAGCATAGCCCATTTCCGCGTTCATAATTACGATCCTATAAGCAGACGACGAAAACTGCGAGAACACACGAGGGGTTTTATTGTGCGTGGAATCAGCTTCAATGTTATAACCTGAAAACAAAGAACGTTCTGAAACGCAAACTGTGTTAGAGTTGAGGGAGATTTTTCTATAGAATCAGCAACCTCAGTACACATAAGGCCTCGCAGACATTTAATTAAATTTTAATAATTCTCCCAGTGTAAATCACTCATATACGTGTGTGTTCTCCAAAGACGTGGCTGATCTCCCCCTGATATATTTATGAAGCTTGTTTCGAAGGGACGCCTTCTTCCCTAAATATTTATTATTGATTCAACGTTCACTTTTGTCGGTCCCTCGAGGCTGCTTGTCAATAAAATCGTATTTGCTGCGTTCATCATATGTTCCACTCGATTACTGCGTGATTCTAAGAACGCAGAACAACATCAACTGCAAACTTTAAGTTGGCAAGTTTTCTGCCATTGATGTCAATGTCGTACTTTTACATCCCCAAGTCTCGGAATACATACTCCAGAAAACAGAAACAAACAAGAAACATTAAAAATAAATAAAAATTCGAAACTATAGGAGAGTAAACTGAGGTAATAAGGGGAACTTTTAAGTCAGGTTTTAATGCCACAGTATAATTAGTCTGGAAATGTTAGAGTTAGTAGAACTTCGTTACAATGGCATCAGTTTGAGTGACACCTGGCATATAGCGTCAGAGATTCTGTGGTACCACCAACGTGTTTATCATAAGGAAAGTATTTTAATAATAATAATAATAATAATAATAATAATAATAATAATAATAATAATGTTATTGTTTTTACGTCCAACTAACTACTTTGTGACGGTTTTGGGAGACGCCGAGCAGCCGGATTTTTCCCCGCAGGAGTTCTTTTATGTGCCAGTAAATCCACTGAAACGAGGCTGACGTATTTGAGCACCTTGAAATACCACCGGACTTAGCCAGGTTTTTGTAAGAAGCAAAGTATTTTAAGATTTTTACTGTCACCTGTTCGTTCTTAAGTCAGGACTGGGCGGGGGTTGGGCTGAAGTCCAGGAAAATCCTTACTCTCCTCGTCTGCAATCCACCTTCATTAATTTCTGTAAATAAGCTCTCCCTCACCCCCTTACCACACATTTTTATGAAATATACATACATACATACATACATACATGCATATGCCTTTCAGCGTTCAGTCTGCAAGCTTCTGTGAATTCGAGGCTTGCTTAATGTGTTCTGAGCTCGGTAAATTCATGAAGCAGGATGCTACCCTACTTGCACATAGTCCAAGTGAGGATCTCTCCTCTAACGGGTTATGGACCACCGATGAATTGTATAGTCCTAGCCGCCTGAGCACAAGGAGGGCCACGACTCAGAATATGTCCGAGATGCCCACTCCCATTCCATAGCAACTGGTATCCCGACTCTCAGAACCACTTACTAGGTCACTCAGCCGTTGCCCATGGTTCACGAACTAGAACGTGTCTACAGTAATCCACAAACATGAACCATTTTTTTATGAAATAAAATTATTGTATTTTGTACGCACATTACTTCAATTTTGCACTTTATTGTCAGGTTTAAAAGTAAATATTTACTAAAATAGACCTAATTGAGTTTCGTTCTATGCTATTTTCCACTCACTAGATTAATATCGTAATTGTCGGTTATAATGACACTCGTTTATAACGACAAAACTAATCAGGTCCTTTGAAAGTCGTTATATCCAAGTTCTAGTGCGTTTGGTATAGTTTTTCTTCTGTGGTATTCTCGTATCTTGCGCCTGTATTAGCGCTTGTTATGGAACATACTGTAGATGTTCTAAACTGCTAGGTAGATATCCTCATTCCGACTTGTGGGCAAAATTGATACTTTTACAGCGAGTTTCAAATTTGGCTACTTATCCGTATAAAAGTAGAGATTGCCAAATTTAAAAGAAAATTTAACTCCTTCGCTAGAAATATGCAAACGACCAAGGAGCATTACATATCATCGGGGCTAAGTCCAGAGAAGATTATAAAAGTTTCTTGAGACTAACAAGATATTGCAGTGGTGTTCAAGCTCTCACATATTAAATGCGCAATATGCCATTCATTTATTATGAATGGGGTTTCCTTTTTATATTAGCAAATGGATTTTTTGAAAGTATAGAACAACGGCTTGTTTGTCAGTGGACATAGTCTCCTTCCATGTGATTCAGATTTTGCTGATATAATTATAGAGAAGGAAAGTAGTCACAAAGCATGATTACGTTCGCAATGAACTCCATAAAATAGTGGAACAAGCTAGGGTAGTAAAAAACATTTCAAAGTAATTCCTATGAGTGGTGCAAATTTATTTTGAAACTGTTGCAGATACGATTGTACAGTAAATGCTAGAACATTGAATATTTCTAAAGTTGTCAGCCAGCTATGACTGCAGCTACGTGTACATCCAAATGCGACTGGCTTTCAGATAAAATTGCTGAAGAACGTAAACACGTAGAAGATAATTATACTTATCAGTAATTCTAGCTCGTTCGTAGATAGATAGATGAAAGTCATTATTGGCGTAGTTAAGGCCACTGGGCCTTCTTTTACACTAAACCAATTAGTATACATTAAAGACATAATTAATAATACCGTAATTAATACTAGATAAAAATACACACAATCAAAATCAAATCAAAATATACAACAGAAATAATATTACAATAAATAATAATAATAATAATAATAATAATAATAATAATAATAATAATAATAATAATAATAGCTAGTAAAGATACTGGGCGAGTTGGCCGTGCGGTTAGAGGTGCGCGGCTGTGAGCTTGCATCCAGGAGATAGTGGGTTCGAATCCCACTGTCGGCAGCTCTGAAGATGGTTTTCCATGGTTTCTCATTTTCACACCAGGCAAATTTTGGGGCTGTACCTTAGTTAAGGCCGCATCCTTCCAACTCCTAGGCCTTTCCTATCCCGTCGTCGCCATAAGACCTATCTGTGTTGGTGCGACGTAAAACAATTAGCCAAAAAAGGTTGGAATGATAATGTAATAGCACGATCCATGAAAGGCGAGAAATGCGCAGTTCGCTCGTTTCTGTTGTATTTCTTAACGCTCTTTTAAATGACGTTGTATGTTCTAAAAAGGAACTATTTACTATTATTTGCTGATCCCTGAATAAAGACTTGCCATCTTTCATAAATTTTTATTTTTACTTTTTTCTCGCAGTAAAATATTGTTAAAGATCAATCAAAATTTTACATTTGTTCCTTTACTGTAATTATAAGAAATAAAATCCTTAAATTATTTTTGAGAAACAATTTCTTATCAATAACTTACGGTTGGCACAGTTGGTATGAATATGACAAGCAGTTTAGAGTACATGTAGGATGTAGTAGTTACATAGAAATGAAGCGGTTAGCACAGGATAGGATGGCATGTGGAGCTGCAAAAGAGCTGGTTGACCTGTAGTTGCTCCTGCAGGACAGTGCGTACAGGTTTGAGTAGGCTAAACCCTGTTCACGAGAACATCACCGATTGCCTGCGCTGTCGATAGAAAGTTCGATATTATATAGGAAATCGATAGGGTGAGCGGACCTACTGGATGATTCAGCTGGTTAAACACAGCCCTGCCTGTCCTGGTGATTGATAGCGCCAAGCCTCTAACGTTTTAAAAGGATCCTCTTCAGCATACGCAAATCTCTTCCCAGTTGTTGTAGCAGCGGAATAAACCATCTGAGTGGCTTCAACACTCGTATTATGAAATCATTCCGTGAAAATTTCAGTACGATGAATGGGAAAAAAGTGAAAAAGCACTATCCACTATGCAGGTTACACTAGGCTGTATTACTAGCAAAGAGTTAGAACAGGGTCAACGATTTTAAAACCAAGAAACTTCCACAAGGAAACTTTATTTAAAAATACACACCCACTTATTCAAATACTGTACAACTATTCGGTTATCAATCACTATCGATCACTACAGATCTGCATTTATGACAGTCGCCCAGGTGGCAGATTCCCTGTCTGTTGTTTCCCTAGCCTTTTCTTAAAGATTGCAAAATATTGGAAATTTATTGAACACTTCCCTTGGTAAAGTTATTCCAATTCCTCCTATAAACGAATATTTGCCCCGAGTTTTCATCTTCAATTCCAACTTATCTTCATATCTTGATCTTTCCTACTTGTAAATACACCATTCAAATGTATTCGTATACTAAAGTCTTTCCACCCCATCTCTCCACTAACATACCAGTTAGTCAAGCAGCTCGTCTCCTTTCTCCTTTCTTCCCATCCCAAACTTTACAACATTTTTGTAACGCTACTCTTTTGTCAGAAATCACCCAGAACAAATAGAGCTGCTTTTCTTTTTATATTTTCCAGTTCTTGAATCAAGTAATCCTGGTGAGAGTCCCCATATAAAGGAACCACTCTCTATTTGGGGTCTTACCAAAGACTTATATGCCCTCTCTTTTGTATCCTTAC
This sequence comes from Anabrus simplex, assembly GCF_040414725.1. NCBI lineage: Eukaryota > Metazoa > Arthropoda > Insecta > Orthoptera > Tettigoniidae > Anabrus > Anabrus simplex. Next base: position 1,678,716,153 of record NC_090265.1, read on the forward strand.
TACAACCCCTAGATGCGCTGTACCCTTTATTTACAATTCCATTTATGTGATTACCCCGATGAAGATCTTTCCTTATATTGACACTTAGTCACAATGATCCCCATAAAGAACTTTCACCCCCATCAACGCAGTAATTAAAACTGAGGGGATATTTCCTATCTGTGAAACTCACAACCTGACCTTTAACTACGTTTATCATCATACCATTGTCTACTGTCCATCTCAAAACATCATCAAGGTCATTTTGCAGTTGCTCACAATCTTGTGACTTATTTATTGCTCTGTACAGAATAACTTCATCCGCAAAAGCCTGACCTCTGATTCCACTGTTTACTCATACCAATAAATACCAATACCAATAAAACTGCCTTGAGGAATTCCCCTCTTAATTATTACAGGGTCAGATAAAGCTTCACCTACTCTAAATTCTCTGAGTTCTATTTTCTGGAAATGTAGCCACCCATTCAGTCACTGTTTTGTGTAGTCCAGTCGCGCCCATTTTGTCCAGTAGTCTCCCATGATCTACCCGATCAAATGCCTTAGATAGGTCAATCGCTATATATTAAAAAGTCAGTTTCATATAAATTAGGACATGTTCGAACCATCTTCAGTTAACATGAAATAGTAAAAGAGTACAAAGACATTTAAGTCAAAATTAAAACACGCAGATATATTTAAAGCATCTTATAAAATAGTTGCTGTATGCCTTAAAACAGTACAAAACTAATAATTTTGTGCCTTTAGAGAGCGGAAATTTATTAATTTTTCCCTCTTGTCTACGCGTGTGCCTAGTTACATGCACCTTAGAGAAACCGATGCACGCAAAGCAGAGATCACAATGCACTGTGTGTACAGAGTGCGGTTCGGACTATATAGCTGTTAGCTTGGATTCAGGAGATTGTGGGTTCGATACCCCACAGTCGATAGCTGTGAAGACGTTTTCCCATTTTCACACCAGGAAAACTCTGAACTGAAACTCAATTAAGGCCATGGTTGCTTCCTTCTCAGTCCAAGCCCTGACCTATCCAATTGTCATCATAAAATCTGCCTACATCTGGGAGACGTGAAACCAATTGCAGATCGTATGTAGTATTCGCCTTCAGTTTTTAAATGTTCATAATGTTTAGAGCATTAATTTCACATTTATATTCATTAACATGGATATGTTTTTGGGTTGGGGGTCTATCTGGAATTAATATCATCAAGCTCCCGACACCATTGTAACCATGGCAACCAATGTTCGTCTATGTTTAGTAGGTCAGTAGTGACGTCATCTGACTGTGCGCTTTCTTTCTGTAACTGAGAGTTTGAGAAAATCTCAAGGGAACACTTTCTACTCCTCACACCAGAATTAAAATCCTTGAACTGCCAGGAAAACGAACCCAAGGCCTTGGAGTAAGAGAGAGGCACGCGTCCTCTACATCACACGGTTAGCTAATGATAATAATAATAATAATAATAATAATAATAATAATAATAATAATAATAATAATAATAATAAAGAAATTAGTATTACATTTACGACGTCCAAAATGTCTCATTTTCTCAGAATTCATGAGCTTTGCCATTCTTTTTGTAGATACACTCATTTTTTCTTTCGATTTATCGGAAAACTATCTCCCTTGTCCGGCTTCATGGCTAAATGGTTAGCGTGCTTGCCTTTAGTCACAGGGTTCCTGGGTTCGATTCCCGGTAGAGTAGGGAAATTTAACCATCATTGGTTAATTCCGCTGGCACGGGGGCTGGGTGTACGTATAGTCTTCATCATCACCTCGTCCTCATCACGACGCGCAGGTCGCCTACGAGATTCAAATCAAAAGACCTGCACCTAGCTAGCCGAACTTGTCCTCGGACACCTCAATATCAATTATCAATATCAATACTGACCTGCATTTAGGGCAGTCGCCCAGGTGGCAGATTCCCTATCTGTTGTTTTCCTAGCCTTTTCCTAAATGATTTCAAAGAAATTGGAAATTTATTGAACATATCGCTTGGTAAGTTATTCCAATCCCTAACTCCCCTTCCTACAAAATAATATTTGTCCCAGTTTTTCCTCTTGAATTCCAACTTTATTTCCATATTATGATCTTTCCTACCTTTATAAACCCCACTCAAACTTATTCGTCTACTAATATCATTCCACGCCATCTCTTCGCTGACAGCTCGGAACATACCACTTAGTCGAGCAGCTCGTCTTCTTTCTGCCAATTCTTCCCAGCCCAAACATTGCAACATTTTTGTGACGCTACTCTTTCGTCGGAAATCACCCAGAACAAATCGGGCTGCTTTTCTTTGGGTTTTTTTCAGTTCTTGAATTAGGTAATCCTGGTGAGGATCCCATAGTCTAGAACCATACTCTAGTTGGGTTCTTACCAGAGACGTATATGCCCTCTCCTTTCCATCCTTACTACAACCCCTAAACACCCTCATAACCATGTGCAGAGATCTGTACCCTTTATTTACAATCCCATTTATGTGATTACCCCAATGAAGATCTTTCCTTATATTAACACCTAGATACTTACAATGATCCTCAAAAGGAACTTTCACCCCATCAACGCAGAAATTAAAACTCAGAGGACTTTTCCTATTTGTGAAACTCACAACCATACTTTTAACCCCGTTTATCAACATACAATTGCCTGCTGTCTATCTCACAACATTATCGTGGTCACGTTGCAGTTGCTCACAATCTTGCAACTTATTTATTACTCTATACAGAATAACATCATCCGCAAAAAGCCTTACCTCTGATTCCACTCCTTTTACTCATATCATTTATATATATAGGAAAACATAAAAGTCCAATAATACTGCCTTGAGGAATTCCCCTCTTAATTATTACACTAAAAGACATACGCCATTTCATTTCATCTCCCCTGAGGGTGGAGTCAAAGAATGTACTATCTATTCCCCCGCACGTCGTAAGAGGCTACTAAGAGGGTAACAACCAAAGAATCTGTGCTCACCCTCTAGTCTTCTAAGCCCAAAAATATTTCCATGATTTTCCGAGTAGCTCAAACAGGCATGAGTGCAAATTGTTGTACGCCGTAATTTCAGCTGGCTACTATGAAATAAAATGTGTAACTACAGACGTTTATCGGCTTCTCACTCATGTTAAATTCCTTAAAAGCTGATTACGAAAGGGATTTGTTCTGTTGCAGTATAAATACCCAGAACGTATTTGGCATCTTTTTTAAATATTAATATTTAATTTTCTCTAAATTGAGCAGACTTCGCAATATCCGGTACAGCACGGAAGGTTTGTTGCACCATATGGGTTTACCAGACCATGCTAAAATCCATTGTGCGAGCCATCTGGAGCTAGGGGCATTAAAATTAATTGCTGTGTGGAATAATTGTGGATTATCAAGTAGGATATCGTGCAGGCTGAATGTGAAATGAGTAATAGTAGGTGAAGCATGAGGAGCGGCTTATCATGGTACGGTAACCCAGCACACTGCCTGTCTCTGTTTTTGCGTGTGCACTCCTGTACAGCAAATTCGCTCTCTGAATTCTGATATCCGTCCAACAACTTTACAAGAAAATAACTGTGGTTCATCCTTCCAGAAACACAGACTGGCGTCTAGAAACTGTGCATTGGATAACAAATACTATACCAAAATGATACCACATGATGATAGTTTGAGATAGTCTACAAATAATCTAATAATATGATCTAATTCCTATTTCTTTTTGTGAAAAAAGGGCATCTAGGAAATCTAGAAAAGCACTCCATTCTGAACATTCTTCAGCCATATATTTTATGTCATCCCATGTTTTCTCAATTCCAATCATTTCATCTAGAGCCGTTCACCTCCTTCTTATTGAATTCGCTCTAAGACCGACTTTTTAACTGCTGCGTCGTTTTTTTCTTAATGTGTGTTCTTTCTATCTCCACTTTATTTTCCCCACGAGAGTTGGAGTCTGACACTTGAGTGGTAAAAGCAGTAACTACGAAGTACGCTGCGTTGTCAGAGTTACCTCCATCTGCGGAATATCATCTTTTCATACAGGCCGAGTGTCTAATACGTGTAGGCCTAACGGAATTCAATAAACTTTGACACGTTCCTAAGTTCGTTGTAATAATTCCACCATTTAAAACAGAGCACGCCATTGTTGATAAAAATGAGACAGGGTGAGTTGGCCGTGCGGTTAGAGGCACACGGCGGTGAGCTTGAACCCGGGAGATAGTGGATTCGAATCCCACTGTCTGTAGCCCTGAAGATGGTTTTCCGTGGTTTCCGATTCAAAGACTGGTCACGCCTTCCAGCCATACATTGATATGCGGTCCATCAGAACGGTTTTCGTTCAGTTCATATTCCTACGCGTGTGTGTAAAGGAAAAGGAACCTTAAATACATCACACTCTAGGAGTGGGTAAATGTCATGCAAACATATGGTATGGTACAGTAAGGTTCATTTTCCTTTACACACGCACATAGGAAAATGAACTCAACGGAAATTGTTCTGATGGACCGAATATCAATATGTGGCTGGAAGGCGTGACCAGTCTTAAGGGAAATAATGGATAGGAAGAGCATAGTAACATTCGCCGTTTTGGCAGAACAGGAACGGTATGTTCAGTCCGTCAGCGATGCCACTGATGGGATCCTCAACAGCTCTGCCATCAGCTGTCATAGATGGCCTAGATATCACTGAAGAGGCGTACTAGGGAAATGAGGAGTGAGGTAGTTTCCCGTTGCTTTCCCCACCGAGCCAGAAGTTGCTATTACATATCAGTCTGCCAAGCCCACTGAAATGCATGCCCCAACCGACCCTATGAACAACATTTTCACACCATTCATAGCAGGGACCGGCTGCACAAGAAATGGCATTACTAGCATCGCTCATATCTCAGTGACTTTCATATTGTCAAAGCCAAGGATAAGACAGAGACAGATCTATGAAAGTAACAAAATTGCTCTAGCCCATACAAGAAGACATAGTGCACCGTAAACACTACGTCCTACCAGCAAAGGCATAACATAAAGTGATCTAGGAATCACAAGTATACAAGCCTTTAATTATAATGCAGACCGTGTTTTGTTTGTGATTAGATAACTTTGCAGATGAACGTCAAACTTCACCAGATGCTTTTTTATACCTCAGTGTATAGTAATTAAGCTTCATCACCCTGCATTGGGATTTACCACCTTAAGTGAATTATTTATAAAAAGCCTAATGTGCAAGTGTCGCTCAATTTTCCAACCAGTGCTCTCAAATACTGCTCGCAAAATCAATCTGTTGCTACGTTGCTGCATACCATATTCAGGAACAGACCATCACAGTACATTAACCATGAAGTCCGCCGGGAATTCTGTTACAATCCTGTCTGCGTAGCGGCAGAGAGCATATTATTACCTCCCGGGTCTTGCCCATTAACCAATACTTCTCGTGGGACCTGACCAAACACTGCAGTGCAGCTACTCCAGAATTCCACGAATTCCCTCGTGAAATTATTTTACGGGAATGAGAAATTCCATCTCTGACGGTTTAATATTTTTACGGCTTCCTTTTTCCCCTCTTTGAGACCCTCTCCCGCCTACGGCGATGCTTCTATGAGACCAAAGAAATGGTTTGCACTTGAATCAAGAATTGAGAACAACATGAACCGCCTAGAATATTAATTTCATCACTAGTAGATTTACCATCAAGATTATCGGCACAAAGACAACTCTTCAAACCATTCGTTTAAAAGCACCTATTATTATTATTATTATTATTATTTTTATTATTATTATTATTATTATTATTATTATTATTATTATTATTATTATTATTATTATTATTATTATTATTATTAGCTGCCTCTGTGGATCAGTGGTAGAGTGTCGGCCTCCGGATCACACGATAGCGGGTTCAAAACCCGGCAGAGGGAGTCGGATTTTTTAAGGGCGGAAAAAAGTCCATTCGACACTCCATGTCGTACGATGACGGCATATCTCTGGTGACACATTTGGTGGTTACCCGACAAAATTCATTAAATCTCAGCCATAGACGCCAGAGAGAGTTTCAGTTTACTCGTTCTGCCATCTAGTGGGCCTAGAGTAATACGGAACGTCGAAATTGACGAGCAGACACCAAGATGGCGTCAAATTGAAATGTCTGCACACGGTAGCTGAGGCCATACGATTATTATTATTATTATTATTATTATTATTATTATTATTATTATTATTATTATTATTATTATTATTATTATTATTATTAGGATTATCACCACCATCATCATCATCATCATAACGTTGCGCCCAACTAAGGAGTGTGATTGAACTTGTTTAACAGATGAATTCTCCTTCTTCTCTTCTCAGAATCTGTTCATCCTCTGGCTACGAATTTTTCCGTTCTTCCGTCTACGGAGTGGTGATTCTCATCTTGTTGTGTTTGTTAAGCAACGTTCTAATTCAAGGCCCGTCTCACATAATTTCGTCTGTACTGCTGATTACTTGAAAGCCCTTCTCAATTTCAATTATCCAATGATTGCTGACTTTTAGTGAGTAGGTACAATTAAATACCCTTTTAGTAAATCTCTCATTGTTCATTCTTTGAATACTACAATAAAACTGCAATCCTGCTTCTAATACCAAACCAAACCCCATGGCGCAACGGCCCTGAAAGGCCATGGCCTACAAAGCGACAGCTGCTCCGCCCGAAGGCCTGCAGATTACGAGGTGTCATGCGATCAGCACGAGGGATCCTAACGGCCGTTATTCTTTGGCTTTCTAGACCGGGTACACCATCTCACCGTCAGACAGCTCTTCAATTTTAATCACGTAGACTGAGTGGACCTCAAACCAGACCTCAGATGCAGGTAAATATCCCCGACCTGGCCGGGAATCGAACCCGGGACCTCCGGGTAAGAGGCAGGCATGCTACCCCTACACCGCGGGGTCGGCTCGTGTTTCTAATAGCGTCTGATATTTTCCAGGAATTCCGATTTAATTCAGGAAAACTTCTTTTCATGATGGGCCGAAGATTTACTAAGGATTTTCGTTTCTTGCTTTTTTGCTAATATTTTAGTTAGTTATATGCCTCCAATGACCAGGATTTCTGATGCGTATACTGCTTCAAGTTAAATTACCCTGTTATAGTGCTTTAATTTTCATTCCGAAATTTACTTTTTGTTTTACCATTTCCATGAGATTTTATACGTTTTTGTTGCAATTTATAAAGTCACTCTTTGCTTCACGATTTAATTCGGATTTTAGGATATTTTCACTTAATTATATGAAAATTATTATTATTATTATTATTATTATTATTATTATTATTATTATTATTATTATTATTATTATTATTATTATTATTAAATCAAGGTGTATTGACACGAAATCAGTGTGATAAACGGTATTCTGTAATTGACTTTGATGTAAGGGAGTGGTAGCAGGTTGGACACAGTATATCCCGTTCATAAGACGGAAGTAACATACATGATAGTAGCGCGAACTATTTCTGGTAGAAAAAGAGGGAAATAATGGCATGAGTGTACTCAGAATGAGTAGATAATAGCTAAGTTAGCAATAAACTCCATGAAAGAAGTTATGTAAACGAATCGGCTTTGTTGTGAGACAATTTGAGGCGAATGGAGAAAGAAAGGTTACCTTGGAGAAAGACTCGACCATTGAGGAAAATCAAGACGAAGGTTAGACTCAGTTTTTAATCATTTAAATAATGAAATGATGCACAGCTAAACGAGGCCACATTGATAGAAGCAAATAGAGGACTGAGGAAGCGATAACATTATATAATGAAGATGTATGCAGTCGGTCGGGAAACTGATCGATGTTAATATAAAGTAGTCTAAGGCTTCACTTTCTTCTTACAGAATACTGTGAATCGCAATCACGTGCTAACGGATCTACTTTATGTTCAATACAATCATGTACCCTGAAAATGTTTCCTCGCTTCTAACCGTCGTTTAAATCATTGCGTTGTATACAATATCGCCGGCTCCGTGGTGTAGGGGTAGCGTGCCTGCCTCTTACCCGGAGGCCCCGGGTTCGATTCCCGGCCACATCAGGGATTTTTACCTGTATCTGAGGGCTGGTTCGAGGTCCATTCAGCCTACGTGATTAGAATTGAGGAGCTATCTGACGGTGAGATAGCGGCCCCGGTCTAGAAAGCCAAGAATAACTGCCGAGAGGATTCGTCGTGCTGACCACACGACCCCTCGTAATCTGCAAGCCTTCGGGCTGAGAAGCGGTCGCTTGGTAGGCCAAGGCCCTTCAAGGGCTGTAGTGTCATGGGGTTTGGTTTCGTTTGGTATACAATATCATCATCATCATCATCATCATCATCACAGTATCGACTTTAACACATTAATATAACAGAATTTCTCGTAGAAAATGAGGATATTTACAGTTTTGCACTTTACTTGACTGTGTTACCACTAGAATATTGCATACGACATAATTCAGTGGTAGAGTGTCGGCTTCCGGATCCCAAGATAGCGGGTTCAAACCCGGCAGAGGTAGTCGGATTTTTGAAGGGCGGAAAAAAGTCCATTCGACACTCCATGTCGTACGATGTCGGCATGTAAAAGATCTCTGGTGATACATTTGGTATTTACCCGACAAAATTAATTAAATCTCAGCCATAGACGCCCAAGAGAGATCCGGTTTACTCTGTCTGCCATCTAGCGGACCTAGAGTAAAACGGGACGTCGAAATTGACGAGCAGACAGCCAGATGGCGTCAAATCGAAATGTCTGCACACGGTAGCTGAGGCCATACGATTATTATTATTATTATTATTATTATTATTATTATTATTATTATTATTATTAATTCAGTGCTACAGTATCTGACGCTCGAAGTGAGCATGGAACATCCATTACTCGATGAAAAGTAACAATTAAACCAGTCGTGATATTCAGCACACCTCTCCTGAAAGCCAGGCTTATAAGATTACCGGGATACAGATGAGAGCTTATTGCTTTCTTATGAAAAGAAATTCATACCGCTTGATAATTCTGAGTTAATCTTCATTAATGACCTATTAAAGAATGTTAAGATATTAATAGTGGGAGGTAAATCACGAACCACATGAGTGAAAATGCTAAGGTAGAATGTTGGAGTAACCTGCATGGACAAAATCAAGAACACCTATACAATAGGTCGTTATCAGACAAGCTGGCAGCAAACCGATTGCGCTAATATTGACATGCCATGATGTGGTCAAAACAGCACATAAAGCATAAGGTCCTAGATATGCCTAAAATAGCGCGTGACCAAGGAAAATATAAATTATCTTGAAATTGCCGAAATAGAGCCAACTGCAATGCAAGACCATAAGGCATGGAGACTGAGAACTAGGTCAGTCAAGCCCTAATGACTGAAAAGGAGGAAATAATTTGGAGAATGAAGATGAATTTTCGGAGACAATCTGTTCTCTGCCCCTGAATTTACATCAAGTTAGTAGATGTTGTCGACCTAATAAGAAACAGTGGTTAGGGAAATTAATCTGTAATGCAATGTATTCAATCAATCAGGCAATCATTACATCGATCTCTAGCGCGTCCGGTGCGGGCTCTCAGAGACTAAGACCGTTGTTAGTACTGTTGCGCTTGCGCTGAAATACTATGGTCGTGTGCATGCGGGTGCGGAGGGCTGAGCATGCGCCAGGCTCAAGTCTCAAGGCCTGACAATAAACATGGGTTCCGTCCGCGGAGATCCTTGAGAACTACGGTGCTGCTGTGAAGATTCAAAGTGGCAGTGGAATTGCGATTTAGTTACACATTTACTGTGAGTACTGCAAATGAACATTTTAATAATGAACACGCAGACGCAGATAGTATTATACAAGTTATTGCTTGCTCATTCTGCTGCTAGACATACATTACTACAGTCAATCAGCATTAATCTGCAGATAGGTCTATCGTCCAGGTGGCAGATTCCTTATAAATTGTTTACCCAATTTGTCTCTTAAATGATGTCCTAAGAACTTGAACAATTATCGAACTCTACTTTTTCTTCACAATTTGCATTACGCCGCAACGACACAGATAGATCTTACGGTGACGATGGGTTAGGAAACGTGGCCTTAATTAACGTACAGCCCCCAGCATTTGCCTGGTGTGAAAATGGGAAACCACGGAAAACCATTATCAAGACTGCCGACAGTGGGGCTAACCCACTATCTCCCGAATGGAATCTGTCAGCTACATGACCAAAAACGGGCAGCAACTCACTCGATTATCGAACATTTTTACTGTTCATAGCGCACTATTTCCTTTTGACTCGGCTAGAACAAGTTTATTACCATCAACAACTAGTCTCCGTGTGACCCTGGCCTTGATTAGGCTGTATTAAAGTTACTGGGTTATTAACGAAGTAAGTAAGCCGTTACTCGCTGCGATAAGTGTTACGACGGTATGGATCTTAATCTCGATTATTTTATACATATCAGTGGGCTTGACATACTAATATGTCTTAGCACCATCTGGCACGCAGAGAAAAGTAACAGGAAACTACTTTACTTCTACTTCCCCTATGCGTCCAACCAGTGACACCCAGTCTTTCTATAGCAGCTGATAGTAGAACTGTTGGGTACTCAACCAGCCTTGGACTGAGGATTCAATATGGATTATTATTTTTATGATTATTATGATTATTATTATTACACTTTGTATTTCATTTATTACGTGGCTACACACCTGGTTCTCGAAGCATTCTTGCCAGAAAGGAGATGATTCCAACAAATAAAAATATATCTTAAACAACCACCTAAATAATCAGTTTATGAAGGGCCATGGAGGAATGGAAGTTAGAGGTTTCCACTGTTCATAACTGTGGCACAAAGCGGAACACAAGGTTAACTCTATGCCCATTCGCTTTTACCCTCCAGGAATATACCTGGTACACAATTATAATGTACTATAAATAAACCCCATAATTCTTTCCAAAAGTGAAAGTCTCATTTCTAAATTATTTGACGTTATGAGGGAAAATTAAACTGACGACCTAACGGATAAACTGGGCTTGTCTTTACTGCCCCATAAAAACCTAAATATATTGTATAAATATATAGTTACATATTTAGCACAAGTACAGTACATCAATACACGAAGGTTCCATGCTACGTACATAAAGTTGAAGTCTACACGTTTTCGCTTCTGTCGGTCTCCAAACTTTTACCTCCCTTATCTGACTTTCCTTGGTCGACTCTTGTTCTCTACCGACCCCAACGTTAATGTGCCTGTGAGGTCAAGGGAGTCTTTCATATTCACACCCTTCGCAGTACTTCCCTTTCTAATGCCGGTACTTTCTTCCATCGAAGTATCAAGTGTCTTGTATTTTTGCTCTCATTAATGATAGGATGGTATGGTTTCCCAGATTTACTTTCTATTAAATCAATAATCACTCCCACCACCAGAGATGTCATTCAGATTACCGATGAGAAATCGAGAATGTCAGAAAATAGATTTCCAAATCGGGAGAAGCACATGCATCTTAGGTGCGCTTGGTCTATAATTTAAGTAATTGTCAGGTTAATTTCTGGAAGCATGTATCTAATCCTCTTTAGTGCTGAGATTACAGAGGTCGAAAACCTTTGCCATCCGCTCCTTCAAAGTCCTTCAGTTGCTGTATGGAGACGATTCTACTTTGAGTTTAATAACCTCGTGGCTAAAAGTGTATTTTTCGATGCTAGAAAACTTGCGAGTTAAAATGTAAGTATTACAAAAAACGTTCCAATTAATTATGCGTAAATACGGCGGGGCAAAATTAAAATATTCCAATATATGCACATTTAAAAAAGAGCAGAACGAGAGGGTTGATGCAATTGTGCCTTAAGAGAGAAGAACTCTCATTTGAATGTGCATGATTAGTTCGTTATGGAAGATCAGCAACGTGCGTGAATAATATCTTCATCTAGGCCTAATAAGACCCGCGGTGTGGTAACACAACCACAAGGACGAGGAAGGATATTGAAAATAATTTAAGAACTGCCATCTTTCTAGTTGACCTCTGACAGACTCAACTAAATGTCCCAGTGAAAACAGTAGCCTCTTAAATTTTGAGTTCCGTCTGATAAATACTTATGGGTTAAGAGATAAAATAATTTTATCCTGGGCCGATGACCTAGATTTTAGGCCCCTTTAAAAACAAGCATCATCACAATCATCATCACCATCAAATACTATCCTTTCATTTAAAAGAAAATAATGTCGTTACGAATGCATAGAGGGTTCATGTCAAAAAAGCCAAGAACAACCTGGAAATAGGGGAAAAAGAATTTAACTAATTAGACAGCATAGGGTAATATACTCCTTAAAAAAATAACTGCGTTAGCAAACGGCTGTGGGAGCCCAAAACACCCTGCTTTATGTGGTCCCATTCTAATAAATTAAGACATTCTACCCCAATTAACATACAAATAATCAATATAACAACGACCGGTATTCTTATTAACACCTCTGTCATCAATACCATCTGTAATACTCTTACATATTTTAATTTTAAATAAATTACTCGGCTTAAATAGTATTAACATTTTTCCTCTAAAATATATTTTTAGATATTTAGCCCTTTCGTACTAAAATATCTTTCAGCAATAAAAATAGAAACCATGTAAGGATTTAAAATTGAACAGACTTACAAATCAAGCTTCTAAATAATCAGAGTTATTAATATTTCTGTCAATATATCATACGAGAGGCTGGAAGATGCTCAGATAGTACCACCAAACGTTTTACGATTATAAGAAAACCGCAAAAAGGTGATGGTGATGCCATAATGAGGAGTAAGGTGTTTTTCCATTGCTTCCTTCACTGAGCCAGAAAGTGTTATTGCAGCACGACTGACCCTATGAGTAGCACCTTGCACAGTATCCAGACACTCTGAATGTCATTGCTCAGTGCCGTCCACAACTCAGCAGCTTCCCTTCTGTCACAGCCATAAATCAGACCGAACTTCGCTGAAAGCTAATTTTGCTCTAGACTGTGCTAAGAGGTAGATGTAAAAAATGCTGTATCTATTAATGAAAATCTTGGTGAAAATTTATACATATAATATGATAAGCCGTTTGTCGTGAAATAAATTGTGAAAAACATCTGAACAGATTTCATTGAATGACCTCTCATGTTAAAATACACAATTTGGAGGTCTGTGGAAAAAATATCATTTTGTATAAGATTGCCAAATTTCTTATTTTCTTCAAATAGTCCCAAGGCCTTCCGCTAGGTTCCTCCTTCATTATGGACACGTTTAAAGACTTCCAACAAAAAGCTTACACATAAGATCATGATACAGCAGAAAATTGAAGAGTCTACCATGGATCCAAGAACTCAAAAATGACCTGGAGAAAGCCCAGGTAGATATATAAGAAATAATAGATAGAAATTTGTTCCGTAAAATAGTAAACAATTGGGTAGTATAGCCAGAGAATGAAGTTCGAAGATGACGAGGAACCAAGTGGACTGAAGAAAGGAAGAGATCCCTCGGAGAAAAAAAAATTAAAATCATATGGAAGAGTAGAAAGGCGAATCATGAAAGCACTGCATGATCCAACATAGTCCATACGCATTTAATAATAATAATAATAATAATAATAATAATAATAATAATAATAATAATAATAATAATAATAATAATAATAATCGCCAGAATGTAACATGAAACTTATAATGATCCGAAGTCGGTCAATAAATAAATAATTATATATTATCAATAATAATTGTACGTTCTTGACTGGCGTGTTTATGCATTTTCATTTAATCATTTAGGTTGCCTGCTCGTCGGTTTGGGCGTTCTGATTTTCTCTGCCAGATGGTATAGTAAAGCGGATTTCTGTTGGGCAATCTATAAATGAGCTTTATTTAATTTTGCCTATAAACACCAAATGTGTCACCAGAGATGTCGAATACACTTTTCTTCTGTCAGATTTGAACACATGTCCTTGGCGGACACTGTACGACGGGACCATAGAGGGAGCTGCTTTTTTCAACTTATGAACTTTAACTTTTCCTTAATCTCTTCCCAGACCGCGATGTCACCTCACCACGGTCTGCCCCCACTTGGTTTTGGAAGTCAAGTGGCCAGCACTTCGTTTCTTACGCCGCGCCGCCGAGAGGTGCTCAACGTACACACCCGGTGACGTCAGGCGGTGCGTGGTGACTTACCGGTCGATACAAACACGAGGGGCCCAATCTTGTTGAACTCTGCTATGGAGGTGGTTAACCCTTTCAGCTACAGATCACACGACATGACCAGTTTTTACCTTAATGCTGTCCACCTCCTCAGTGTAACGGTTACTCGCCTTCTTCGGTTCGATTCCCGGTCCTGCCAGAAATGTCAGATTGGGAGCAGGGCCGGTAATAATAATAATAATCGTATGGCCTCAGCTACCGTTTGCAGACATTTCGATTTGACGCCATCTGGCTGTCTGCTCGTCAATTTCGACGTTCCGGTTTACTCTAGGTCCGCTAGATGGCAGAGTAAACCGGATCTCTCTTGGGCGTCTATGGCTGAGATTTAATTAATTTTGTCGGGTAAATACCAAATGTATCACCAGAGTTCTTTTACATGCCGACATCGTACGACATGGAGTGTCGAATGGACTTTTTTCCGCCCTTCAAAAATCCGACTACCTCTGCCGGGTTTGAACCCGCTATCTTGGAATCCGGAGGCCGACACTCTACCACGGATCCACAGAGGCAGGGCCGGTGAATGGTTGGAAAAGTACAAACTGCTCGTCTCCATTGAGGGTGTGCCAGAATAATCGGCAACATCCCAGTACGAGGACAAGAATTTACATTCGCGTTAATACTGCCCGATGGGTGACCAATTCTCACGCAGCCTGTCCATGTATCTTCCAGACGGCTTTACTGAGCGGTGCCGAAGCCGCGCTGATTATCTCAGACGGTTGAGGCGCACACCTTATGACCCCAAGTTGGCAGGTTCGATCCTGGCTCAGTCCAGTGGTATTTGAACGTGCTTAAATACGTCAGTCTCGTGTCGGTAGATTTACTGGCACGTAAAAGAACTCCATCGGGACTACGTTCCGGCATCTCTAATCATATGGGATTTTTTATTCCGGAGTTCGTTATACTTATCCCAGTCATGTCGCTTAAGTGCGGCCAGTATCCAGTAATCGGGAGATAGTGGGTTCAAACCCCACTCTCGGCAGCCCTGAAGATGGTTTTCCATGGTTCCCCATTTTCACACCAGGCGAATGCCGGGGCTGTACCTTAATCAACGCCACGGCCGCTTCCTCCCAATTACTAGGCTTTTCCTATTCCATCGTCGCGGTAAGACATATCTGTGTCGGTGCGACGTAAAGCAAATAGCAAAAAAAATATATCAGAGTCATTGCTTTTCACAAGCCTCCATTGGTCCATCAAATCAAGGCTTTCGTCAGTCACCCATATTTTGTTTTTAACCCGCTTGACTTGTATCCGAGGAAGATTTCTTGTATCCAGTAGAGTTGTTTTGAATCGATTCCAAGTGAGTTCAATTTCCTTCAGCATTTCATCCTGGTTGGATAGCTGTTTACTGAGTGCTTCAGTATTGTTCCGCTAATCAAGTTTAGGACTGAAACACATTTTCGTGCTATTAAATTTGAGCTTAATTTTAGCGACCAGTGTATTATGATCCGATGAAACTTTAGCACCAGAATATCTCTTCTCTGCCTTACTGCGGTTTATGAACCTCTTTTTAATCCGAATATAATCACTCTGATTTCTCGCAATTCTTGACTCGGTTTCAGCATGTGGTTTACATACCCGACACTTCGAAAAATAGAGGTTTCATCAAAAGAGGTGAAAATACTACGAATGGTGTGAAAATGAAAGACTGCCTATGCTTCGCGAACATAATACGATCGGAGTTGGTATAAAATCTTCTTTCTTTCTTAATCTGTTTACCCTCCAGGGTTGGTTTTTCCCTCGGACTCAGCGAGGGATCCCACCTCTACCGCCTCAAGGGCAGTGTCCTGGAGCATCAGACTCTGGGTCGGGGGATATAACTGGGGAGGATGACCAGTGCCTTGCCCAGGCAGCCTCACCTGCTACGCTGAACAGGGGCCTTGGGGAGGGATGGGAAGACTGGAAGGGGTAGACAAAGAAGAGGTAAGGAAGCGGCCGTGGCCTTAAGTTAGGTACCATCCCGGCATTTGCCTGGAGGAGAAGTGAGAAACCACGGAAAACTACTGTCAGGATGGTTGAGGTGGGTATCGAACCAACCTCTACTCAGTTGACTTCCCGAGGCCGAGTGGACCCCGTTCCAGCCCTCGTACCACTTTTCAAATTTCGTGGCAGAGCCGGGAATTGAACCCGGTCCTCCGGGGATGGCAGCTAATTACACTAACCACTACACCACAGAGGCGGACTGGTATAAAATAAGAGGTAATTAAGCAAGGTCAGATAGCAAAAGATTAAGCGAAGAGCCTGGCGCAAGTGGATGCAATGCCACACCCAGCTAGGGGAACCGTGGTCACAAGCCCACGCCTCAAACCTCAGAGATCTTGGTCCCTCTTTCAGCCTTGAATGGTAGATCTGCTGGTAGGTAAATTTAGAGGTCAGTATTGTAAGATCAAATATTTCTGTCATGATAAGAGAAAAGGGTAATACAATTCCTATGTAACTGGGTTGTGAACTATACAGCATTTTGTGAAAATCATTTAGTGCGTGAGAAGTGCGTCGCACGTAAAGACGATGCCGTCACAGTCTAGTACAGGATGGCGATACATAGTCACAGATGTACCGCACACATGCATTCTGCTCATGTTGCTGTCGATTCTGTGAGCTATTCCCATGTCCCTGTATACAATGTCGCAGTAATTGAAGTGAGAAAATACTAGTGATTCGACCATGATGCTGTTTGGGTCATCAGACCACAGACTGGTTTGACACAGCTTCTATCCTGTGCTAAGATTTTCGGTTGTTCGTAACTACTACATCCTACATCTGTTTGTCATATTCATGCCTTTGTCTACCCCTTCTATTCCTACCACTTAAACTTACCTCAAAAACAAGTCCTGATTTTCTTAGGGTGTGTCTATCATTCTCTCTCTTCTTCTGGTCAGATTTCCTCCTCTCACCAATTCGTAATTCGATCTATTCACCCTACCTTCAGCATTCTTCTGTAACACCACGTTTCAAAATTTTCTATTCTCTTTATTTCTGAGTTGTTTATTGTTCAACTTTCACTTACATACAGCGCCATGCCCCAGACGAAAGTCTTCAAAGACGTAACTTATTCCAAATTCCTATATCAGTTTTCAAAGTGAGCAAATTTATTTGCATAAAAGAGGCATTCTTGACTTGTACTGGCATGCGTTTTATGTCCTCCATACTACTGACATAATTTGTCTTACTGTCCAAGTAATAATATTCATCTACTTGCATTAACACTTTATTTCCTAAGCTAATATTTTCTGTATCACCTGACTTATTTCGAATGCACTCCATTACTTTTTAATTAGTTTTATTTGAGCTCGTTCTCCAAGACCGTGATCATAACATTCAACAAATTTCTCCAGGTCTTCTGATGACTCAGATAGAATAACAATGTCATTGGTAAAACTCTGAGTTTTGATTTCGTTTCCTTGGATTGTGATTCGCTTTCCAAGTTCCTCTTTGATTTCTTTTTTCACTTGTTCTATATAAACAATGAAAACGTGAGGGTAAGCATAGCTTTTTTCGAAGAGCCTAAATCCATTAAAAAAGTGCGAATTTTTGCCGAGTGTTTAATGCATTTTGTTGTGTAAACCTATGTTATGTCAACACAGATCTTTTATATGCCGACATCATAAGAGCAATGTATTCTCTTCCATCTTTCAAACATATGACTACCACTCCTAGGTTCGAGCCCCCGATCTTAGGATTTGGAAGTGTTATTCTACCACTACTAAGCATAGGGAACTGCTACTGAAAAGAACAGTAACAATACGCGATAGAAAACTGACTGATAATAATAATTTCGTGTGGCTATTTGTGGCCCTTGTAAGGCAGACCCTCCGATGAGGGTGGGCGGCATCTGCCATGTGTAGGTAACTGCGTGTTATTGTGGTGGAGGATAGTGTTATGTGTGGTGTGTGAGTTGCAGGGATGTTGTGGACAGCACAAACACCCAGCCCCCGGACCATTAACAAATTAACAAATGAAGGTTAAAATCCCCGACCCGGCCAGGAATCGAACACTGGACCCTCTGGACCGAAGTAAGCTGACCGTTCAGCCAACGAGAACTGACTGATGAGGAAGGCATACGGTGGGCCTTAAATGAGGTAACGTAATTAATAAAATACTAACAGTATGTTGAGCATCCGTGACTCAGGCGGCAGCGCGCTGAATTCTCACCGCTGGGTTTCGTACTTCAAATCCCGGTTACTCCATGTGAGATTTGTGCTGGACAAAGCGGAAGTGTGAGACTACAACAGGTGGATCTCTAGGATTGTTCACTGGAGACCAAGGGAACACAAGAGAGTCATTGGATGACTCCAGAAGAGATGGCTCGATGACATAAAGCTGTTGGCTGGAACACGCTGGTTCCAAGTGGCTCAAGACGGAAGACGATGGAAGCATATGGAAGAGGCCTATATCCAGCAGTGGATTCAAATAGTCTATAAAAGATGAAAGAAAAGAAGACTCCGGTTTTCCCTGTCATCATTCATTCTATCACTATTCTCCAATAATATTTAATTTAATTTGTCAGTCATTAATCATCGCCCCAGAGGAGTGCGGCATGCTTCGGCAGCCAGCACAATTCCTACCCTCGCCGCTAGATGGAGGCTTCATTCATTCCGTTCCTAGCCCGGTCGAATGAATGGAAACAGGCTGTGGATATACAGTATACAAGCAGTATGTGGAGAAATAGTTGTGAATAACGCAGAAATTCGTGATGATAACAGATACTATTCAGTATGGAACAGTGCTTCTGTGTTAAAAACAGAGGAGAAAGACGTAATTGGTGTTATAAATAACAATCCCGGCTCATTGTGTGGCGCATTCCGGTGTCTGTGTGGGCTATTTTTGTATCTCTTCAGCTAGACTGACAGGTTCTACAATTAGTTAGCATTAATTACCAATGCACAGTGGATCCGACAATAAACCCGCCTACCTCAACATGGTCTGATGTGTAGGAAGGCCTGTTGATGACGGTGTGGGCTATTAATTCCCTTGTCCTGTTTAAAGATGTGTTCGTGCTAGTTTTTGTCTCCATCTTCCACCGCGTTGCTGTGTATAATACCTGTAATCATATTCACATTCACTATAGAATGTTACCTTTCAACTTTCAGTCTTCAAGCCTCTGTGAATTTACTAACCGGTGCGGCAATCCTCTGTTTGTAACTAATTCTCTGACCTCGTTTAGTTCTATATCTTTTATTTTTAAATCCTTAGAAACAGGGTCGAACCATTGTCGTCTTGGTCTCCCTCTACTTCTGTTACCCTCCATAATAGACAGTCCAGTATTTTCCTAGTTAGCCTATCCTCCTCCATTCCCCTCACATGAATCCGCCACCGAAGTCGGGTTGTGCGTAGAAATTCATTCATTAAGTTCATTCCTAACTTATCCTTTATCTTTTCATTCCGAGTGCCCTCCTGCCACTGTACCCACCTACTTTTACCAGAAATCATTCTAGCTACTTACATGTCTGTTACTTCTAACTTACGAATATGATATCTTGCGTCAACCCAGCTTTCACTCCGGTAAAGCAAAGTTGGTCTGAAAACAGACCGATGTAAAGAGTTTCATCCGGGAGCTGACTACCTTCTTACAGAATCCTGTTGATGGCAACTGCGAGCTCAATGCATTCGCTTTGCTACACCTGGATCCAACGTAACTTACTATACCAATCATAATGATATCATAAAATTTGACGTCCCACTTAGGCACGTCAGAAATGATGTTGTTGAATAGCTCATGCAGTACAGCGCTAGCTTTCTGTGCCTAAGATGGTGGGTTTCGATGCAAACTAAGTCCAGTGGAATTTCAAGATACTCAGATACACCAGCTTTGTGTTGGTAGATTTAGTCCTGCGGGAAGAATTTTCCAGAACTTCGCTGTCTCCGAATTCCGTGAAAGTAGTTGAATAAAGTAAAGTGATCACCGTACAGCCATGGAGGACTTTGGATGGGTGGAGGGTGAAGTATTTCACTTTCCTTAACCTCAGTACTTGGTGGGGTCCACATAAAATGTCTTTGTCCATAGGACGTAATCATGAACACATTTCTGGTGTAGGCTGATTGGACCTTAACATTATACGCCCCTCTGGAACTGGAAATATCGTTTCTTAAATATTTTGACTCTCTGATTAGGAATCGAATCACGTCCTTTAGGGTGAGCCGAGCACGCCTTTACTGATTATATCAGTCAGTCCCTCCGTAATAGTAAATAGTGGGATACAAAACCAGTAACGTTAATATTGCTGTAACGATGTTGTTTATTTAACACAGAGACAGAGTTATGGGAGAAATCTCATGACACCCAAGACATCTTCGGTTAATGTTTGAAGGAAATACACGCGGTAAGAACCGTAGGGGTAGACCAAACCATGAATTTGACAAAAATATTACAGTAGATCTAGGATAGAACAGAAATAAAAATGTTCTCAGAGGATGGAGTAGAAAGATCTGCTGCATCAAACCAGTATATGGATTGAGTTGTCACAATTAGACACCTTTAAATACGATCGATATCAGCCAGAATTCAACTCACTATCTTGGAAGACTAACCCGCTATGCACTAAGGAATCATCCATGTTGTAGAAGATATTGCTATAACCACCTCGAACCCTTTGTGCTCGTATTTTAGATCTAATTAAATTCGGTTGTTTAATATGGAGGACATTTTTGTAAATATCATATCAAGTACATCATAATACCTGAAATAGATATTTCCTGTCCAGACGAGAAGCCACTAAGCGTGGAGCCATACATCATCTTGTGGCACTCTCGAAAGATTACAATGGTCTGTGCTGAATGTAGTAACAGGACAATGTGAAGTAAAATCCGCTTCTCCGAAACATTTTGATTGAACACCGACCTTCCTTAAGCTATTTTCTCCGCAGGAATATTAACATCGTAATGGGACATAATGGACTATTCGGATGTTGTTGAAGAGTTCCCCACCCAAATCTCTGAATTATACTCTTCACAGAGTTGGCAGCTTGAGGACGGGCATTGTCATGAAGAAGGATAATTCAATTCGATAGCCTGCCCGGGCGTTTTGACTTTATGTCTCGGCTGAGTTTCTGCAACGTGTCTTCTTTGTTTGCGACCCTTTGTTGGAGCTGAAGAAGGACATTCGTAGACAATGGTTTACTTCGAAAGTCGACGTGTGTGACTGGATCCAGACAACTCGCCAGCTTTCTTAAGAATGGGACGGCCGCCTCATGACCCAGTGGGATAAGTGTCGTAACAATTCTGGAGACTAATTTTGAGGTTTTAATTTATTTAGTGCCGGGAGTGTCCGAAGATATGTTCACCTCGCATCGTGCAGATATTTCTATTTGACGCTCATGAACGACCTGTGTATTTGGGTGTAAGATGTTGATGATTATGAGGTAAGGAGAGGATGAAACCCTGTACCAGTATGTAGCCTACTCTTGTCAAAGAACAAATAGGGGTCTACTTATGACTCAACATCTCCATCCGACGGACAACTCACCATCAAGAGTGCCATATAAGCTCACTCCACATTAACACTGCGAAGAGATTTGGAATTCTATCTAGGCGTTTCGCATGCAATGTAGTGTTTATAAATTGTACACCACCACCTCTCCTACCCTGCTGACTAACATTGTTATGGGGACAAGTTTTTCCAAAGGGCCTCAAAGCGACTAACCACAGTCTCAGACCATCAACAACTTAACACCTTAACAATCAAGGCCACCAGAGGGACATTGTTGAGGTTCTTATTCTTATTCTTATTCTTATTCTTTTCTTCATAGGACCTCTAAATATTACTTCCTGATTAGCGTCGACCTCCCTTTCTGAGTTACGATTTATTCGACAATTATTTTTTGCAGGTGAACTGTTTTCAATCGGCTTCCCCTTATTTTTTGTATTTATTGCTCTGTAAAGGATCTCATCTCCGATTTTCGTTTAAAATATTGCTCTATAGCATATTCATGTTGTATACTGTATTTTATTAGTGACAGTATAGAATAATTATATTTCTTTCAGTTTCTTGGTATTTATTCACTGTCTTACTACGTTGAGAATCATTTCTCTCCTTCCTCGCCAGGAGGTATCTTCGATTGAGCGGAGAAATGTCACCCGCTCTGACGTAAATGGAGCCTTGTGGGGGCCGGAAGGAGAGTACTGTAGACAGGGAATTGAGTAGAAGGTAGCCTTAGCCCCCAGCAAATGCTTTTGTGTTGAAATGGGACATCGAGCGAAACTATTTTAAGGATGGCGGATGATTGGATATGAACACTCAGCCACATTAATTCATGGATTGATACCGAATTAGACACGATTAGACTCCTATTGTTTGCCTGGGTAGTGCTAATGACGGTTGTTTTGATCTTGTGCACGAGTTATGAAACCGATCCTGACTATGTCATTCTGGAGTCTTCAAATATACTAGCAGTTTCAAGAATCTCTATCACGCAATTGCACCTTTTTTGTAATATTTACGTAATTTATGCCTACATTTAACTTAATTGCTATGCGTTATTTATTAATAGTAATGTTATTCACAGGAGAAATGTCACCCGCTCTGACGTAAAGGGAGCCTTGTGGGGGCCGAAAGAAGAGTGCTGTAGACTAACTACTTTCTACTTTTACGGTTTTCGGAGACGCCGACATGCCGGGATTTAGTCCTGCAGGAGTTCTTTTACGTGCTAGTAAATCCAGCGACATGAGACTGACGTATTTGAGAACTTTCAAATACCACCGGACTGAGCCAGGATCGAACCTGTTAAGTTGGGTACAGAAGACCAGCGCCTCAACCGTCTGAGCCACTCAGCCCGGCATGCTATTTATTCCAAGCACATATAACCTCAGGAACATCTCCTAATTATATGCATGCATGCATGCATACATACATAATATTCATATAGGCTGTTATGCCTTTCAGTGTTCAGTCAGCAAGCCTCTGTGAATTTAGTAAAAGATACCACAATCCTCTATTATTTTGTTATTATTTAGTTCCATACCTCTTATCTTCAAATCGTTGTAAATTAAGTCTAATCACCGTTATCTTGGTCTCCCTCTCCTTCTCTTACCCTCCATGACCGAGTAAATTATTCTCCTAGGTAACCTATCCCTCACCGTTCGCCTCACCATGTCCCCACTACCGAAGCCGGTTTATGGGTACACCCTCATACACCGAATTCATTCCTAACATAGCCCTTATCTCCTCATTCCGAGTACCTTCCTGCCATTGTTCCCATCTCTTTGTGCCGCCGATCTTTCTTGCTACCTTCATGTATTTTATTTATAATTTATGAATAAGATCATTATCATGAGTCCACCCAGCTCTCACTCCCGTAAAGCAAGGTTGATCTGAAAACAGACCGGCGTAAAAATATTTTCATCCGACAGCTGACTTCTCCAATATAATGCATTTGTTAATAAGAATTGCTTTAACAGTTGACAAAGGAAAACTAATCGGACAGAGTGACTCGGATGGGAAAGCCCTGGCCTTCTGAGCCCAAATTACGGGTTTGATCCCGCTTTTCTCTGGTTATATTTGACGTGCTTAAACACGGCATGATATGGCTTCTTGTCGGTAGATTTCTGTCTGTTTGGTCGTCATCCCAAAGGCTGATTGGATCCTAAAATAGCACCGCCAGAAGTTATACGGATATAGAGAAAATGCAATAGGCAAGATGAGCAATGAGGAAGTTTGCCATTGCTTTCCTCACTGGATCAGAAAATGCTATTATAGTTCCACCTGATTAAATGCGTAGAGTAATGCGTATTTTGTTTAGAAAGAAGTGTCACTCACCCTCTCTTCCATAAAGTACAAAGATTAACGTAAACTCCAGGGGCACTGATAGACCGTTCCCCTAATGCTTATGCAAATCTCACAGCATAACCGTTGTGTAGGAAGTATACTTGTTACTCGCTTCAGAAAGTTTGCCTTCCAACCTATTACTGTCTTCAACTCCGGGCTTTAGTTACGATTATCACTTCACCAGAATCACTAGCCGTGCTCTGAATGCCATTAATGTGCACCGCCAGTATCTCATCAGCTTTCCTATTGTCACAGCCATGCATGAAACTTAGACTTTGGAGAAAGCTACATTTTGCACTTGCCCGTAGTAAGAGACATGAAAACAGGTGATTCGACTATAGATTTACCAGTACCTGGCAATATTCTGACTCCTTAGTGTCCCAGAAATCTTTAAAAATAGTTCTAGAATGATTATTTTATTGAGATGGTAGCATAGTAAGTGAAATTTAGTCAAGGCGTAGCAAAGTTAATTTGAAGTCAAACTATTCTGTAAGAAAGAAGCAAGAACTCGGACGAAATTGTCCTTATATAGGTTTGTTTTCTGATCAACATTGCTGAACGAGAGTGAAAACTGAATGGAGTCAGGATACTTTATAATCAATCTGGAGGCGACCGGCATAATAATAGCAATAATAATTATTGGTGGGGTATAAAACAAAGTCGAAAGAATCACAGGGTGTACCCAAAATGCTACTGTAGGGATGAACACGATGGATGAAACTGCACATATAAACCAGCTTTGTGGTGTGGTCGTGTGAGGCGAAAACAGGAGAATGGAACGGTTGCTCGGTCAAAGAGGGTGAGAGAAGTAGAGGGAGACCAAAGCAATATTGTTACACACAGATGTCAACTATTTAAATCTAAGAGATGAATAACAAAACGAGGCCACGAAGTTAGTTGGTTTGAAATATTGGATTGTGGAAGCACATAGTTAATTCACAGAGCTTTACAGACTCAACGCTGAAATATGTTAGAAACTATAATTAAGGATTGTGCTTCATTTCATATATGTTAACTTTAGTTTTATTACAATTTAAACAAACAATCACAGTCTGTTATAATTATTTATAGCTATTGTTTTAACTAGGGGTTGCCTGGCCGAGGCGGTAATGGCGTGCTCGGTTCGCACGGAAGAATGTGTGTTCGAATCCCCGTCAGGAAATCGTAAAATTTAAGAAACGAGATTTCTACTTCCGGAGGTGCACGTGGCCCTGAGGTTCACTTAGCCTACACCAAAAATGATTACCAGCTTAGTTCCTGGGGGGCAAAGGCTGCCGGGTGAACAGCTAACCAGTCTATTCCATTAAGTGCCGAGGTTACGGATGGTGGAAGCCTTTACCTTCCACCTCTCCAAGGGCCTTCATGGCGTGTACGGATATGACCTTGCTTTGCTATTGTTTTAACTAGAAAACAATGAAAATGAAATTATCGAAAGGAACATTCTAACTTAATGTGACGTAGAAAATAGAATATAGCTTGTATCACCCAATCACGATGGTGTGACGTGACCCGGAGTTGCCATCCTTCATGTAAACTGCAGTGTTGACCTGTTGACTCAGTAACACGTGACCTCGGTAGTTCGGACAGAGCTAATAATTACTGGCCACTGATCTGCTCCAGCTGATGTATTGCCAATTATGCTGGCATGGCTGCAGTATATCTGGATTGTTGGCTTGTTAACGGGGTTACCACTACAATATACCTCAATATCTATCAGGTACGAACCATTAGAAGGAAAGAAACTTTTGATAAGATGATGCCAGCAATGGGACCTGAACTTCTGCATAGAATTCGAATTGTTCTCCGATTCGGACAACAACCTCCACTATTAAACAGTTAGACAGAGAATTGACCTTCTTTGCTGCCTTTACA
Source organism: Anabrus simplex (assembly GCF_040414725.1). Taxonomy (NCBI): domain Eukaryota; kingdom Metazoa; phylum Arthropoda; class Insecta; order Orthoptera; family Tettigoniidae; genus Anabrus; species Anabrus simplex. Next base: position 1,678,741,930 of record NC_090265.1, read on the forward strand.
AGGAACAGAAACCCCAATCTTAGAAATCAGTCTTACATAGCATGGATTAATGCGATAAACGTATCGCAGCTGCACATTACGTGAATGGCATCTCACCTCAGTTTCCTACACGAAATCCTAAATGGAAATTAGAACTCGTAAGGTTTTGTTTCTTCATGTGTTCCTTCCTGCACCACCGGACTCGAAGATCGTCTCCATATTCCTCTCACTTAGCACATAATGGTCATTTATAACCCGTTTCCCAACTCTCTTTACCAATATTAATACAAGCCTCCCTGTACAGATGATCATACGATGTCATTCTTTTCCGAATTGCTCCAGTGATGTATTCCACGTGCGTGTTTAGTTCGTGGTTATTTCCTTTGACAGAAACAAAGATTTTATAATATTTTACACTGTTTATCTTCTTTCTGCTTGTCTTTTCCCAATAATTTGAGATTAATACACACATGGATTAAACCTAGATTTACAGCCCGATGCCCTTCCTGACGCCAACATTATGGGAGAGGATATTTCTGTACTGTTCGGTAGTGGGATGTTTTGTTGTGTGGTATGAACTAAAAGGTTTGTATTAATCCCTAAATGTGTTGTTTACCGTATTACGTGCAACACCGTTCTGAAATGATTCGGACGCCTTTTGAGGGAATTTCGTTAATGAGTGTGTGCTTCCCATGTAGAGGTTTTCCGAACAACGATGATGAAGATTCATTTGAGTTGTTATTATTTATTATTATTATTATTATTATTATTATTATTATTACTATTACTATTATTATCATCATCATCATAATCATCTGTTTACCCTCCAGGTTCGGTTTTTCCCTCGGACTCAGCGAGGGATCCCACCTCTACCGCCTCAAGGGCAGTGTCCTGGAGCTTCAGACTCTTGGTCGAGGGATACAACTGCGGAGAATGACCAGTACCTCGCCCAGGCGGCCTCACCTGCTATGCTGAACAGGGGCCTTGCGGGGGATGGGGAAGGTTGAAAGGGATAGACAAGGAAGAGGGAAGGAAGCGGCCGTGGCCTTAAGTTAGGTACCATCCCAGCATTTACCTGGAGGAGAAGTGGGAAACCACGGAAAACCACTTCCAGGATGGCTGAGGTGGGAATCGAACCCACCTCTACTCAGTTGACCTCCCGAGGCTGAGTGGACCCCGTTCCAGCCCTCGTACCACTTTTCAAATTTCGTGGCAGAGCCGGCAATCGAACCCGGACCTCCGGGGTTGGCAGCTAATCACGCTAACCACTACACCACAGAGGCGGCGCACTATTATTATTATTATTATTATTATTATTATTATTATTATTATTATTATTATTATTATTATTATTATTATTATTATTACCCTGGATGTAGTATATATAACATACAAAGGAATCTCTTTGCTATTTAAACTACCAGCATTAAATTTCTGTTATCATCTTGCCTTGATATAAGTCTCCAGGCAATACAATGAGAGGTTTAAATTTCCAAACAAAATCGCAAGCACTCAGTCCCCGACCTATAATAATTCACCAAACGCGGGTCAAATCCACGATACAGCCGGAAATAGAACCCGGAGACCTGTCAAACGGAGGTCATTGTAGTGATCATTCAGCTAAGAAGCTGGTCCAATAGCATTATTAATCTGAAGAAATTCTAACGGTAGGCGGTGACATGTGTCTCATGAACATTTTCCAATATGAGACACTTCGCCACCAATAAAGGCATTATCTATCTATCTATCTATCTATCTATCTATCTATCTATCTATCTATCTATCTATCTATCTATCTATCTATCTATGGTATATACATTTGAACCGTGCAATCCCTTTTCGTCATGAAGTATTTAAGATCCTCATTTCCGTAAGCTGGAACCTCTCAAATAACTCTATATAGTATATCCAACACAACGCATATCTCTTTAATAATGGCTTACAAGAACAGTGGTTTCACTAAGATTTAAAATAAGAGATTACCATTTCTTTGTGTATGTGATGTTTGACGGAGCGTTTCGCTATATAAGCTGACAGTGATCTCCAGTCACGCTGGCATAATCCTGATTTATGAAGCTAAATATGCAACAAATTCAGATTAATTGTGACAGTACCTAATATAACGCTGTTTAGTTAGATAATGCGCGCTGGATGGCTGAGTTATGAGCACACTGGGCGTACAATGGAGTTCGCTACGGATTGGCCAGCTATAATATGTCTGCCTCGTAGTAATAGAATGCATTACACTCCAGGTATATACAGTGGCTTTTGATGTCGCCTTGTCCAAGGATTAACGTGATAGCTTTCAATCCGGTGTTTAGGTTCCATTCCTGGCTTGATTATGTAATGAAAACTCTTTTCGAGAATATATATACATATGTGTTGGACATAACTCCACAGCAAAACATACCACACCCCATTTTTTTATAATCACGCAGTTAACCAGATACCTACATATGGCTGGAAGAAATCATTTAAATTACGATATTTTGGTACTGCAAGATGCTAAGAACTCAACCCTTTAAAGACTAGTGTTCAAATATCTGGAATTGGGCCTCTCTAGAGGAAGTTTTCATGTTTTTAAAACATCTCTCAATACATTTGATCATTGTCTGCACTATACAAAATTAAATTTTCAGTGTCACAGTTTGAAACTTCACTACGGTTTTCCGATATATTGGATCTCTAATATACTGTTGTCATTTTCCTCGGCATCTGACTCGGTTTTAATAATAACTCGTAAATATTTCTTCTTAATTCAGCAAATGGCTTGACCTCGCCAGTATTGTGCATAAAATATGACACGTATTTGAAATTAGTCACACAGCCATAGACTTAACAAAAATTGTTCAACCTGTATCGATGAATAACATTAAAGCGGAGCATAACCCAAAAGCAGAAAAATATATGTCACCAGATGTATGGTAGAAGACACGTGCATAGTAATTCAGTTCTTCATTTCTATTTATATATATAAGATGTTCAGGAGGTATGTACAACTACTTTTCTGCTTATCACCGGTACGATCATGAATATTTGTGGCGTTAAAATAATGTCCTATTTCAAAAATATGAAATAAAGTTAAAAATTTGATGTTTGTGGCTCAGGTAATATTTACTGTTGAACGACTTAGAACCTGGCTGACATTAAAATATTTTCAATATTTTCTAGTGTGAAAACGTTCGCTTCTTGTATATAGGATGTTTTCATGCAATTTACGCATTCATCCTGCTTGAAGCATGGTACGGCGGGTGGTATAAGTCGAGGGGCAAACGAAGCTACGGCTTCTCAAACAATAGACTTCACTTCAAAATACTTCAAACATTCTGTATCTCCCGCATTGCAAGATGCATAGCCTATTGATATCCTGTGTTCGTTTCCGAAATAGTGTTAATTCCACCCTGAAAATCTTGAACTACTTATAATCACAAATGAAACCGAAGAACCTAGAGCAGCAGCCCATTAGTGGCTTGACTGCCGAGACGACTACAGCCCAGCCAGCTGGCCCACACATACTGGAGTGTAACATGGTCAGCGTAATTATATCCAGAGACGTGTTGCTTGGATTTCGTGACTGAGTCCGTCGATTATCGTATCAGACAGCTTCTTAGTTGGTCTCGTGAGGCTGGCTTGGTTTTACTTGGTGACAGGAATAATAATTTTCCATTTTTTTTTCAAGCGGATAAAAATGCGCAAGTTCATTAAGTACCTACATATTAAAGGTCGTCATTTCGAAAAGGTTAATTAGGGTAAAGTTATAAAAGCCCAGTATTTGAACTGAATTATATGAGGTACGTTCATACCGAATTTCCGCTCTATTGTTGCAGTTGTCTAGACGTGATCGAGCAAGAAGTGAAGAAACAACATCTCGTTTTAAATTATTACACGTTTATAGAAATAATTTCGGTAATATTATATTTTCAGGTCATTGTCTTCAAACGAAACATAACAGAACGTACTCGTCGCTTTGTTCCTGGCCTCCCTCTAAAACTAGTACCCACCAAGACGCAGTAGGGAGACATATTATTCATTGCCCTTTGGCTGCTGTGATCTGCACCCAGAAAAAATTATGTAATTGCCCTGACGTGGTCCTGCAAGTACTGGAGTGGTGTTTTGGGCAACGCAGTGTAACTCACAGTTTTACTCTTAAATTTTTCGTATACTTTATATTGTTTAATGTGTGCAGGAAATGATCATCTTCTTATGCTTTTTTTTTTGCTAGGGGTTTTACGTCGCACCGACACAGATAGGTCTTATGGCGACGATGGGACAGGAAAGGCCTAGGAGTTGGAAGGAAGCGGCCGTGGCCTTAATTAAGGTACAGCCCCAGCATTTGCCTGGTGTGAAAATGGGAAACCACGGAAAACCATCTTCAGGGCTGCCGATAGTGGGATTCGAACCCACTATCTCCCGGATGCAAGCTCACAGCCGCGCGCCTCTACGCGCACGGCCAACTCGCCCGGTCTTCTTATGCTTCCATGTTGCAATGATCTGATACGAATAAAGGATAAGATTATTCTAGTTCACCAATCCTCCTCCATTCGCCTTACATGACCCCATTGCCGAAGATGGTTGATACGCAAAGCTACGTCGATTGTGCTTACCTCTTCATTTCAAGTACTCTATTGTCATTCTTCCCACCTGTTTGTACCAGTAATCATTCTCGCTATTTTCATGTTTGTTATTTCAATCTTATGAATACGAGATCGTGATTCTACGCAGCATTAACTTCCTTAGAGAAAGATCGGTCCGTAAACAAGCCCGATGTCAGCTTGCATTCGAGAGATAGTGGGTTCGAACCCCACTGTCGCCGGTACTGATTTTCCGCGGGAGTGTACCTTAATTAAGTCCATGGTCACTTCCATCCCACTCCTAGCCCTTTCCTATCTCATCGTCACTATAAGACCTGCCTGTGTCGGTGCAACGTAAGGTTTAAAAAAGGTAGTCTTCAAATTTTTGCTGTATGGGTGAATAAAATCATTAGCCAAAAATCTGTATCGTTTCTTGTAGAAGGTTCGTAATGCTTTAAATCGGGGTTACATGAAACCTTACATATGTGCGTTTGGCACTATTCTTTTTCAAATTTGCATAAGCTTAATATACCATGGTTCGAAGTTCAAACTCCTATTGGTCTTTAAAGTAATAAACTAACAGTATGATTGAAGTCTTAAATTAAATGAAATGTCGTGTGGCTTTTAGTGCTGGGATATCCCAGAACGGGTTCGGCTCGCCAGGTGCAGGTCTTTCTATTTGACAACCGTAGGCGACCTGCGCGTCGTGATGAGGATGAACTGATGATGAAGACAACACATATACCCAGCCTCCGTGCCGTAGCAATTAACCAATTAAGGTTAAAATCCCCGACCCGGCCGGGAACCGAATCCGGGACCCTCTGAACCGAAGGCCAGTAAGCTGACCGTTCAGCCAACGAGTCGGACGATGTCTTAAATAATTTTATTCCTGCCAGACTTTTGAGAAGCTTTGAACATTTAGAGCTCTCAACATCACCCTATTAGAAATATGAGGTCAGTTAGGTAAGATAATTTACTAAGTTAACGCATATTTTGATGTAGGAATCCTCTGGACAGTCCGATGTACTTTCACCAGGCTCGGCAAATCATAGGCTAGCAATATGTCTACTATGTCAATAAACGTAGGTCAATTATATGGTCACGTAAGCGAAATACCTAGACTGGAAGTAAGCTATTGTGCAAATTTTCGTAACAAAAAAATCGCAAATAACATATTTTCAGAATCAAAATATCACATGACAGGTTCCTCTGCCAATGTTTGTGAATAATTTTATAAAATTCCGCTCATCCGTTTATGTGTTATGTCCTTTAATGAATGATACACATTTCACGTCCCACTAACTACTTTTACGGTTTACGGAGACGCTGAGGTGCCGGAATTCTGTCCCAAAGGAGTTCATTAACTTGCTAGTAAATATACCGACACGAGGCTTACACATTTTAGCACCTTCAAATACCATTGCAATGAGCCGGAATCGAACCCGCCAACTTAAACTCAGAAGGTCAGTGCCCTACGGCATGAGCTACATGTCCTTTATCAGGGCTGAGAAACGAAAGAGACTAAAGTAAAAATAGATGTAAACTGTACCATTCCTCTAAGTATCATCCCGAGCTCTTTCTAGAAATGATTAGAATTTGACCGAAACAGAAAAGTGAACTCTCGTGTTTAGAAGGTTTATTTAAGCGTGATACGATTTGCATTCCGGTGCGAATTGAGGGATTATGCTGAGCTCGTAGAAGCTATTTGATGTTCAGTAATAAGCCCAACTCCTGCCAGATACCGGAAGAATGTGATCAATTGATCCCTGCTCGTTGCCTGGCAACTGGAGCGCCGTCGGTCGGCGTCAAATTGGTTGATGAAGCATTTCTTTGAATACACACTCAAACCAACAGTGGCAATGAATTTTCTCTCTCTACAAGACTGGATTGCTTCCAGATAAGAACTCTTCGTTTGATCCCTTAAACACCGGCATGTTCCACATTCAGTCGTCTCGGGGGCTGACTTAAAACGAAGAACAACTTAACCGAGATACACTGGCATTTTAATCTATAAAAACAGCTGTGGCAAATCCGTCCGTCCGTTCAACTGGGCCCATTTGCTTCATTTCTGTTTTTCCCCAGAATTACCAGCCAGTGAATCATGAGAGACTGACAGGTTTCTAAGTTCAGCTAACTTTGAGTAATCATAAAATCAAATCATAAAATGATCACCCCATTAATTGCAGGCAAGGGCTTTCTCAAACCCGTAATACATTCTATGCCAACGGCCGTAGCCGTGTTGAAACACCAGATCCCGTGGGATCTCCGAAGTTAAGCAACATTGGGCGTGGTCAGGAGTTGGATGGGTTGCCACGCGCTGTTGGTGGGGGATAAGGGAATGGAGGAGCGGAAAGGAACTGGCCACCCTACCGCACGTAACCTCCGGCTCAGGAACACCTCTGCGGAGGTTCGGACCTGCCTTCGGGCAGAATAACCCTTACCTATCTTACTAATACATTTTACACTCAGCAGGTTGCTAGGTGACTGACACTATGATTAATATTCTGATATATGTACTTTCCATCCTGTGTAATGTCATTTCATGCAGCCATGTTTGATTACTGCTTGTCAAGCCAGTAAATATACACCTCCTCCGATCACGGAAGAATACAACTCCTTGCGTGATAATCTTTGATTCTCTAACCTTTCCCAGCTTCCAGATATATTCAACAGATGTCAGAACGTTACTAATATGTTACATGCTCCTAGGAGAAAAATGTCTAAATACAAATAAAGCCCATCATGGCATACGCCTTAGATATTACCTGGGAACACCTATCGAAGGAAACGTGAAGGCCATGTATCTTAAAAATGTTCTCTGCCTGACAAATCACGCTTCTTCGAGACTAACCTATGAGCTCACCAGACATCCGTTCTATATAGAAGATCTGCGATTAAAAATAACATTGGCTTTTACGACACAACCTACGACACAACACCAAGCTTTGCATCAAGAGCTGCAGGTTAAAAAACATATAGATAGATTTTTACCAAACAGACGACATTATGACGTCAGAATGGATGAATTCTGCCTGCGAACTGTGGCATACCATAACGCTCTTCTTATTAAATACACATAAAACCATTGAAAAGGCAGGAAAAATAATATGACTCTGTCAGGCATATCAAGATGTGTTATCTAACCTATTTATGACGAATGCTACGGAACAGCTGGGTTCCTCTAGTAATAACTTATTACTCTTTAATTTTCCGTCTCGTTGGCTGAATGGTCAGCGTACTGGCCTTCGGTTCAGAGCGTCCCGTGGCCGTGGCCTTACTTAAGGTACAGCCGCAGTATTTGCCTGGGGTGAAAATGGGAAACCACGGAAAGTGGGAAAGGGATTTGAACCCACTATCTCCCGGATGCAAACTTACAGCTACACGCCTATAACCGTGTAGTAAACTTGCCCGGTGATGATATAATTGTTAATATTTTCTGAATTTGGCCAACTGTGAATCGCATAGAACTTAAGGCTTCTTGGCCTTTCTTCTCTCCTCAAAAACCTCCTCATTCTTTTACTTCTCATCTTTGTCTCTTCAACATAAAACACGTCTTCTGTACAAGTCGTGGTGACTTGAAATAAAGACTAAGGACATTCTTTCCAATCCGTCTACTTTAGCTATCAGTTTCACTACAAGGGACAGTGAGTACAGTGGTACTACAGAGAGGATGCGATCTATTGACTTGCAAGTGGCGTCAAACTAAATGACTTACATCCATCAAGCTAGTCGTACAGAGCTATTCTTACTTCATGCCCGACTGCACACACATTTATTGACTAGTCGCTCGGCAGGAGTGAAGGAAAGCCACTATTGATTATTTACGTCAACCTCGCAAGAAACTGTTTGAATAACTAATGGATTCAGTAGAAGAAATACACCATGTGGGTCTTTAAATGTCATATTAATGTTTCTGATTGCTGGGTGAAATAGAAACTCAGAATGGCATGGAATGGCATGGATCTTGTCTAAGAAAAAGTAACTAGCCTTCCAGGTTGAAGAACGAGTCACCAAATGAGCTGACCACACGGTTTAGGTCACGTATCGGTGAGATTGCAATCGGAAGATAGTGGGTTCGAACCCCACACTGTCAGCAGCCCAGAAGATGTGTTACCGTCGTTTCCTATTTCCACACCAGGCAAATCGTCTCGATGGCTAAATGATTAGTGTGGTGGCCTTTCTTCCAAAGGATCCCAAAATTCGATTCCCGGCTGGGTCGGAGATAATATTTTAAAACTAATTTACTCTGGCACTCTCTCTCTCTCTCTCTCTGTGTGTGTGTGTCGTCCTGAACTTTAGAAATCCGGGGTAGGGCCGCATCCTCACAGATGCCGCATGTTGTCTACAGGCGTCATATCGAAAAACCTACACCAGGTCTCTTCAGAGGCCATACACCAGCTGGGGCTGTACCTTAAGTAAAGCCACGGCCGCTTCCTTCCAATTCCTTGCCCTGTCCTATCACATCGTCGCCATAAGACCTGTCCATGTCGGTGCATCGTAAAACAAATAACAATAAAAATTTTCTATTCAATACATAGCGGTGCTCCTAATGCCCTCTCCTTTTTAACGGGTTCTATTGCTCATTAAAGACTCACTTATATTACTTGTGGTGAGCAGCTGTAATCCAGACCTGGTCAAGATCACCCCTACGCATTAAATGGAAGATTTTTCACTACACGTTCCGTGTTCTGCAAGACAAGGTCCGTAGACCGTTTGATTAGGTACTTTCAGTGCGAACTAGAACCGGCAGGACTCCGCTAGTCTTGGGAGAGATTGGCTTGAGGGAACACCTGGCACTAACGCGCTCAGTTATGCAGTCCGCAGACGGATGGAACCATTCAAATGCGTGGCAAAGATATCAATTAAGTAGAATAGTTTAAGTATCTTGGTCCATTGGTCAAGGCCGAATGTGACACTATTTCAGACCCATGCACAAGTAAGTGCGGCATGTATGAAGTGACAGCAATTACTAGTGTTCCGTGCGATATCAATCCACCTGAAGTCCTAGCTCTCCCAGTCACTCTGCATGGCTTTTAATGCTGGCCGCTACAGTCAAGCACGAACAAGAACTTCATGTCAAGGAGATGTACATGCTTCGCTGGTCACTTAGCCTGAACAGGATAGATCATGTTACCAACATAGAAATCCGCAAAATCATGGGAGTTGCCCCAATTGTAGACATGATGTTTGAGAATCGACTTCGGTGGTATGGCCACGTAATGCATAGAGAAGGTACATCTATTGTACAGACGTCAGTTTGCATCACACCGCCTGGAAATCGGCCACGATGTCGTCTCAAGAAACACTGGTTGATCGCCTTCAAGAAGACATGTGCCGCGTTCATCTTCTTCCAAACGGTGCAAGTAGAGATTGGCTTGCAAAACAGTGGAACCTGGTCTATTGTGGGACAAACGCAAAGAAGATGGCGAAAAAGTTTGCAGCCGCCATGATGCATTTCAGAAACGGAGTGTTCATCAATGTGTTCCAAAACGTCCAAAAAGGAAACTACACAAATATTTATGGAATTTCATTTCGCCGTCTAGAACTTATCACAAAGAGTGTAAAATTCTCTCTCTTTCCGTTTATGATGTGCCCACATTCATCGACGTGATTCAGTTCTTATCTCCTCCTAATCTTCATCCAAAGATCGCCCTCTTTTTTTTAAATTGTTTGCTGGAAGCAGCAGGCGGGATTTCATGAAAGCGGTTTGAGCCACACTGGAGGATGAGGCGTCCCTGCTCAGATCAGTGCCTCGCCACGACTAATGTGAATGCATGGACACGATACAGGCCCTGAATATGAACTTGCTCAGCACGGCACATGCAATGTGAAATGGCCGTAAGATGAATTATTATTATTATATTATTATTATTATTATTATTATTATTATTATTTTTATTATTATTATTATTATTATTATTATTATTATTATTATTAAAGCTACTTTATTGTGGCGAAGTTATGGATGTATGAATCAAGTTTCGTACAGTATGAGTCAAATTAACTACTTAATGCCTTGTTGTCACAACTGGCCAATTATATTTTGATTGATCCTAGGTTGAGTTATTCATTTCAAAAATCAAGTGGCGTTAGGAAGACCACCCGACCTCAAACTTTTGGCAAATTCTGGGTGGATACAGTGACACTAGAAATACCTACGATGAAAAGAAAGTATTTTAATGTAAAGTGTAACGAATATCTTCCTAAGATTCATGACCTATAAAATCACAGGAAATTGCCCAAACTTTATCAATTATTCAAGTACATGGAAGGAATAGGGTGTAAATAGCTTGCGCCACAGACGAAGTTGCAACGATTTGACTTATATATATAAAACAATTACAATAAAATTATGACTCAAGTATGTTACAGTCAATGATTTTCTATGCGCTACAGAAACTAAGTCGTCCTGAAAATATCTTCTTTCTATCAAAAGCTGAGACTGAAATCCATAAGAACTTCCCAATTAACAGAACAATGAGACTCTACAATAATACAATAATATACATCCCTACGTTGATATTTTTAGTATGACCAAAGCTACATTCATTTCGTCATGTAACACTGTACTTCTAAATATAATTTAATAGATTATGAATAAATTTAAAAATATAGACTAGTATAAATGTTGTAAAAAATATCATTAAATTTGTTAAATCCAAATGAAATATCCTGTTATAATAATTGTCATAAGTATTCTACTCATCCCAGTTAGAATTAATTACTACAATGATGTAATATTACCTATATTCTCCTTAATGATTTTTTATTAATGTGACTTCTTGTTAATGAAATTAATTTTTAAGAATATTTTAGCTATACACTTTTCTTTTTTTTAACATCTAAGTAACAATTGTGTGAACATTTTAATTGGGACTCATGACCTGTTATGTTCACAATAAATAAATAAATAAATAAATAAATAAATAAATAAATAAATAAATAAATAAATAAATAAATAAATAAAAATGTCTGGAGGACAACCTGTGTCACTCCTCTACTATTGGTTTTCCCCTTTGTGTGTTATAGCCGGATAAGCACTTAAATCCATCAATATGTTATCGAATATCAGATAAATATCTGTGCATTTGGTGCAATTACGTCAATTAATTATCGTCTGCCTTCCCCTCCAACAACATCGGCCATTCCCCGTTGTCCTTCGTTATCACTGTCTGTTCATCGAATTGTCCCCTAATCATACGAAAAACAAACAGAAATAGAGTTCACTGTCCGAATTAATTAACCTTCCATTAATGTAATACTCGCTGCACCTAGATTAATATAAAAATTTAAGTGAACTTTGAAAGGTAGTGTCATGTTTGTACTGTACGTATGAATACATGCTCACACAAATAAAGCGAAACATTTAAACAAAGTCTTAAATACGACTTCTGTCATATTTTAATGTTATAATCTTAAACATATGATACTCTTTCCCGACATGGTACTGCCTGATATGCATCTTTTTGTACCACTGAGGTATCACCTACGGGGAAGAAATTCCATCAACGGTATATATTCGGCCTCCTGACCCTATTAGTGTACTGACCAAGTCCAGTAAACATAGTCAGATTGTTTAAGGGCGGAGTAATTCCATGTTGGAATTCCATGCCTAAAATATCGATGTCTAAAAAACCTCTGATTACACTTTCGCACATTCGTTCTATATCGTCCTTGTTCTGCCAAAACGGCGAATGTTACAATGCTCTTCCTATCCATTATTTCCCTTAAGACTGGTCACGCCTTCAACCACATATTGATATTCGGTCCATCAGAACAATTTCCGTTGAGTTCATTTTCCTATGTGCGTGTGTAAAGAAAAATAAACCTTACTGTACCATACCGAAGGAATGTATGTTTGCATGACATTTACCCACTCCTAGAGTGTGATGTATTTAAGGTTCATTTTCCTTTACACACGCGCATAAGAAAATGAGCTCAACGAAAATTGTTCTGAAGGACCGCATGTCAATATATAGCTGGAAGGCGTGACCAGTCTTCAGGGAAATAGAGGGTAGGAAAAGCATTGAAACATTCGCCGTTTTGGCAGAACAGGGACGATATTATATCTTAACCAACTGATACGATACGTGTGCGAATGAGAACGTACTTCATACTCTGGCTTTCAAAGCTACTTTCGATTTGTTTATTCAAGGATTCTGCTCTTCAGAACTTGATCAAGCATCTCATAGACCTCCTCCATGATCAGGGTCAGGATAGAACATTCCCTTCATGTTAAATTATAGGCCCTGTGATACATATATTTAAGGATAAAGAAGCAGCAGTACATTTCACCGTACCACGGAGGTAATGAAAATAAAACAAAGTAACACAGCGTGTATAATGATATGTAAACACCGGGTACGTAGAGAAGCTAAATGTTCTCAGGATGAATTCCTTACACGTGCTACAGGTGCCGAGACGATGGTCTTCAGACTAAACCTGCATTCGACTGGAGATTCAGTTCCAGCAAAACTTTAGCCATGTGATCAATAAAACTCAATGGCATTCTTCAAGCGAACATACTGAACTCTTATCGTATTTTTTTCATTTCTTTCTTTTGTCTTTTTTCCTCTGCCACTTTTTCTACTCTCTGCTGGGATTGCGGGCTCGACATCTGTTGAACAAATGGATATGGCCTAGCTTCATGGCTGAATGTCCTTCCTTACACCAGCCCTATGTTGAGGAATGTACTTATAACGTTTTTTTCTGTTTTGGTTAAGAGTGCGCTCTTCCGATCAGTACATGGGTAATATTTGAACTGAATTGTCGATCCTAGATGGTTTATAAAACTAGAGATCTTCTGGCTTTGCTCATAAGCAGAGGCCAAATTTTTAGGCTGTAATTGATGCCTCCGCGGCTCAGGTGGCAGCTCGTTGACCTCTAAACGCTGGATACCGTGGTTCAAATCCCGATCACTCCATGTGAGATTTGTGCTGCACAAAGTGGAGGTGAGGTAGGTCTTCTCCGTCAACTCCGGTTTTCCCTGTCATCTTGCATCCCAGAAGCACTCTCTACTAACATTTCATTTCATCTGTCAGTAATTTATCATTGCCCCAGAGGGGTGTGAAAGGCTCCGGCAGCCGGAACATTTCTCCCATCCTCGCCGCTAGATGGGGCTTCATTCATTCCACTCCTGACCCGGTCGAATGACGAGAAACAGGCTGTGGATTTTCAATATGTTAGAATATAAACTTACTGAAGCCGGTAGCAAGTATACTCTAGCTCGCACAACGCTTAAGCTATTTCTGCATAAACCTTATGGGTACGTCCCATCAGACTCCCTAGAATTTATGTTACTCGCACTAATTTATAGAAGAAAGATTTAGGGGACACTTTCTCATAACCGAATTGGATTGTATTCTACGCATAAGTTTTAAAATAATGTAGTAGCCTATTGCAAAATTGTATTTATATTTTTCTTCCTACATTCCTGATCAAGATGAAGAAGTAACAAAGCATCAAGTCAAAAACAAACAACTTTATTAAGTATGCGCACTGCTACAAATATTTGTGTGTTTCTACCCAGTAATTGTCGGCCTTTATGTGAATTATTGCACTAAATCTAGAATGTCTTAAACATTGCTGGAAACTTATGTCTTAAGCGTTTAGCCATGCACACAGTGTGGTTAATCATTTATACTTGCTTGCGATCTGTTAAATATCCTATTGGTTTAAAAACCTGCTGGAATAGATCTGGTGGGGATGTAAGTCCGTTCTCATTTAATGTACACAGAAGAAATGCTCAGCCTGGGGAGCCACAACCTGCTCTACAGCAGCGATAACACATTAATGTCCTTGCACTGAAATGGCTAGGAGTTAAGTAGGCAACTTGTCCGTGCACGCTGTTAAGTGGCTATGCGTAGCCTACCTCCCAGGCGTTCCAAATAGCAACACAGTGCACTTCGTCCTCACCTGATATATGATTCTTTGTTCCTGTTTATGTGAGCCAGACACGTAGGTTAGTAACAAAGAAGGTTAAGGAACATCGAACGCACTTATGTCTTCGCATGCCAGGGAAGTCTACACGGCCATACATAATGTGCATCTAATCATATTTGGTGCAACATCTGTCACTTGTAAGCAGAAACGTTTTACGTTTAAAATCATTCCTGAGGCGATATAAATTGCTGAACACTTCAATAATTTTAACAAAGGGGGCGGCTATATACAGAGTAGATCATAACTACCCTCCATAGTCAATACTTCAACATTATTTTCTTTGACTATGGAGACACTGGAATAGCCTATTCTTACACGGTCCTTTTATCTCTGGTTACTGCGGGGTGACATTTATTACTCACTGGTTTCATTCTTATTACTCTAAAACTTGGTAGCCTACAGTATAAGAGTGTAACAGACCTAATTTGTTAAGAAAGAGGGCATTATTTTTAAGAGTCGATTCAATGAATACAACTTACAGTTTGTCAGACTGCCGAAAACTCTTCTCCCACTACATCAACCCACCTCTCCTGTGGTCACTCACGCTTCCTCTTCCCCTCAACTTGCATTCTTCTTATTATTAGAACTCCATCACCCTACGAAGATTGGCCATTCAATTGATTATGAAAACTTTCGAAACAGCAGCTCTAAACATTTCGATGAAAATTCGTCCATATCAATGGCACAGGCCTTTAAGCCAGAAATTTCTCCGCCTCCCCACAGATCGTTTCCCTTAAATTTTCCCCTCGATGGTGAGTAGCAGTTCATATCTTCCACCTCTTATAATGTGCCCAACGTACCAGAGCTTTCGTTCCTTGACGAATTTTAGAAGCTCCTTTTTTCTTATTTAACAAGTTGAAGACTTCCTCATTGGTCTTCTTTTCTACCCAGGATATTCGAAGCAATCTTCTGTAAAAGTACATTTCTAAAGCTTGTATGCGTGTAATCATTTTGCGGACATAGTCATTACCCCCTTCAATAGACAAACCACTTTAATCTTGCCTCCTGAATCTCTTCTCAAATGTTGGTAGTTTTCAGAGTGGTAATTCCGGTGGCGATCCTTTCCGTTGACACCACACATCCTCAATACCATCTACCTCAAAGTCAACGTTTGGAGATTATGACCCAAAAGTTGCACAACAACTGACTTTGCTCAGAGAGGGATAGATATATAACAACTTTCGAATAGGACAGAACCCTGTGTGAGGATAAGCATGTGAATGTCAAAACCGATATAACGGACAATCAACCTTTATTTATTTATTTATTTATTTATTTATTTATTTATTTATTTATTTATTTATTTATTGTCTCTTTAACTTAGAAAGTCATATCGCGACATTCATAATTATACATATGAAAATAATCACACTGATTACATAGAGTTACAATCGGAAAAATAACAATAGTACATAAGGATCAGATAGTAATTACATGTCACTGAATAGATTTGTTTGTCTAAAAAACTGAATGATGTTTTTACACTGAGTATCCTCTTTCAAGATGCCACATACACTATTATTCTGACTTAAGTTACACAAATGTCTTTGTTGATCGTATAGATGGCATTCTAGTAAAATGTGGCAACAGTTTTTCTTTTTTAACAGGTGTCATATCGTCGCTTGACCGGTAAAAGGTTGTATTCCACAAAGCTCTTCCTATCAATTATTCTCCTTAAGACTGGTCACGCCTCCCAGCCACGTATGGATATGCAGTCCATCAGAACAAATTTTGTTGTGTTCATTTTCCTATGCCCACGTGTAAAGGAAAATAAACCTTATAGTACCGTACTGTAGGAATGTAAGTTTGCATTACGTATTCACGCACTCCTAGTGTACAATGCATGTAAGGTTCATTTTCGTTTAATGATCGACATAGGAAAACGAACACAACGGACATTGTTCTGATGGACTGCGTATCCATATGTGGCTGGGAGGCGTTACCAGCCTTAAGGAGAATAATGGATAGGAAGAGTATTGTAGGATACAACGTTTTACCGGTGAAGCGACGATATATTAATGGAGGTTTCTTAGAGAATATATGTGTATGAGTCAGTTTGCTATGGCTACGCAGTTATCTCGAAAATTAGTCTCTTGTAAGCAAATTATTTCGGGTTGGTGTTCATTAATAAGTTGTTGTAGATATTCGTATTGAGTGTAATATCCGTTAATATTCCATTGTAGCATCCAAGAATTCATGATGGAATTTAAGAGATTTACTAGATTTGATCCTGTTCACTTACTGGGATTGTCTGATCTTGGATAGACCTGTTGCTTTCTCCGTTTATGGCAGTGAGCAGTTTCTTTACAAGTCTGTAACTCTGGTTTTTAACGTTCTTGTCTCGACAGTAGGAGTATAGTTTATGCAGGGTGTCGATGAGTTTTTCAACATGGGAAGTATAAGATAATGCAATAGGTAATGAACCCTTTAAAGTCAAAGGTCATGAGTTCAGTAAGATATTTGCTGCTGTTGTTCCTTTAGTATTTTCAAATAAACTTTTGAGTTGAATGAAATTAAGAAAAAAGTTTGAGGGAATAGCTGTCGGTAAGGTTATGTACGGACTGATTTCCTTGGTAAGAAGCCATTTCTTTGAGTGTGAAAGGCTTTGAAGCCTCCCTGGATTACGATGTTCAACTGCTAGTTATTAATGTCCTAATGGTTTTCTACACGTAGAACATAAAATTAATAAAGTTCACTCTAAGTAAATAATATTATTTCTAGTCCAGTCCTCGAAGTTTACACTGAGTCGTAATACTCAAATTTAGTCTAGTATTTGTGTTGAAAAACGACTTGAAGTGTGTTTAATTAGACACAAACTAGCACACATCAATACAACGTCTGCATTCATTCACTGCCACCTCGATCCCAAAGCAATTTATCTTGCATATATTCAAACAATATTTAGTGTCCAGTGATAACTTCATTGTGTGTAGGAACCACCATCACTTTCTTGATTATCAGTTCTGAGTTGTTTAGAATTTTTGCTTGCCTTGAAACAGAGTTCCGTCCTAATCTATATCGATGGCTTTCTTTAAAAACCACGTAAGTCCGAATACTCTTCCTATCCATTATATTCCTTAAGACTGGTCACGCCTCCCAGTCTCATATTTATATGCAGTCCAAAGGAATAATTTTCGTTATGGTCATTTTCCTCTGCCAATTTGTAAAGGAAAATGAACCTTAAATACATTATACTGTAGGAGTGTGTAAGCCAGTCTTCAGTCACGCGTGCATATTTAAAAACACCACCCCGCAAAGCCCATATGAATTCGCCCGCAAAGGTACCTGATTGGCTAACTTCAGCAGTTGATAAAGTGACAATGGCGCGAGATATCGATTTCATTTCAAATTATTTATCAGTACGACCAAATCTCTAACGCTTGTATACCAGGTTCATGTTGTTTCCGACCACTCTGTATATTGAGTTTCACACAGGTGATAATAATGTGTTTGCAATGATACTTCGAAATTATCTTTGCCATTCTTCGAAACCTAATTTAAAATACATAATCATGGTTGACGTAGGGACATACTAGCCTAAACTTCCTGTGAAATATTGTATCTATTTATCTGAAATGACCTATTGTGTATATCTGTATGTTATTCTAATACTACATACAAGATGGCCTTCGGGATAAGGTACAAGAAATATAACACAACAGTGATCTCCATGGCTACCGAGCGGATTGGCCGCTCGTCTTAACGCGTTACGGCTTTGGAGTCAAGCTGAGCATTCGGTAGACAAATGGCTTCGAAACCTGCCGTCGGCTGATCTGAAAAATGGCTTTCTGTGATTTCCCATTCTCCCTTCCAGGCAAACACTGGGCCATTCCAATTAATAGGCGACAACTTATTTCCATCTCTTTATAATAAATCATTCACCAACATTCATTTCGTCTTCATTGGCTCCTCAACTGCGGATGGTGACAGGAGGAAAAAATTAGCCATAGAATTTCGTCTCACCTCATCCCCGACTCCATATCAGAAAACGCGACTAAGGGGTGGATATACGAACTTATGACAGAATGAGACGTAACCAGTGACATATACGGGCATTTAAAACAAACGTACGGTATGGTTTGAGATAATTATTTCCTTTATCATATCGTCCCTGTTCTGCCAAAACGGCGAATGTTACAATGCTCTTCTTATCCATTATTTTCCTTAAGGCTGGTCACGCCTTCCAGCCACATATTGATATTCGGTCCATCAGAACAATTTACGTTGAATCATTTTCCTATGTGCATGTGTAAAGAAAAATAAACCTTACTGTACCATACTGAAAGAATGTATGTTTGCATGACATTTACCTACTCCTAGAGTGTGATGTATTTAAGGTTCATTTTCCTTTACACACGCACGTAGGAAAATGAACTCAACTAAAATTGTTCTGATGGACCGCATATCAATATGTGGCTGGAAGGCGTGACCACTCTTAAGGGAAATAATGGATAGGAAGAGCATTGTAACATTCGCCGTTTTGGCAGAACAGGGACGATATTATTTTGTTTTATAAAAGAAAATTGGAAAACATAATTTTTGAATTGATAACGGAGCACTTCGCCCTTAAGATAAACTCAAGACATGTCTTAGTCCATGGCTAAATGGTTAGCGCGCTGGCCTTTGATTGGAGGGGACCCGGATTCGATTCCCGGCCAAGTCGGAGATTGTAACCTGCCGTAGTTAATTCCACTGGACCGATCTCAATAGCTGTAGTCGCTTATGTGCGGCTAGTATCCAGTATTCGTGGGATAGTAGGTTCGAACCCCACTGTCGGCAGTCCTGTAGATGGTTTTTCGTGGTTTCCCATTTTCACACCAGGCAAATGCTGAATCTGTACCATGATTAAGGCCACGGCCGCTTCCTTCCCACTCCTAGGGCCTTCCTGACCCGTTGTCACCGTAAGACCTACTTGTGTCGGTCCGACGTAAAGAAACTTGTAAAAAAAAATTCCACTGGCTCGGAGCCTGGGTGTGGGTGTGTGTGTTGTCTTTAATATTATAATTGTGTCTACTCCATCATGTTTTTCACGTATAAAAAATTGAAAATATAATAACGATTTATTGCAAATATTCTTTGGATAAATGGTAAGAACTGAAACTCAAAATCTATATAAATAAAATTGTAGGGGGTCCGCTGTCTGTAATTTCTTTTGTTTTGCCGATTTTTCAGATATTTATCCGTTTTAGGTCAACTCAAGACCGAATCGGTGGTTTTTACGTTTCGTGTTTGTCTGTTTGTCTGTTTGTCTGTTTGTCTGTCTGTTTGTTTGTCTGTTCCAACATCACGTCGAAACGGCTGGATAGATCTCAACCAAACTTCATATTTAGAGTATACTCATCCCGGGGAAGGTTCGACATGCATATCATTTTAAAATCTTTGAATAGACGGGGGTTTATAGGAAAATCAGAATGGTTTTTCCACCATCACGTCGAAACGGCTGGATAGATCTCAACCAAACTGCATATTTAGAGTATATTCATCCCGGGGAAGGTTTCTATATGTATATCATTTTAAAATCTATGAATATACGGGGGGTTTATAGGAAAAGCAGAATGGTTTTTCCACCATCACGTCGAAATGGCTAGATAGATCTCAACCAAACTTCATATTTAGAGTATACTCATCCCGGGGAAGGTTTCGATATGCATATCATTTTAAAATCTTTGAAAAGACGGGGGGTTTATAGGAAAACCAGAATGGTTTTCCTCCATTGTCTCTTATAATATTGATTTTCTGTAAACTTCGTTCACCGTACGGGAAACGTCTCTTCATTATAAACAACTTTCGTTATGTTCATAATTTACCTTACTCTTCACATGACGGAGAAATTTACAATTGTCCGCTGGTATCATGCTCTGCATTGAGTGACAGACAGACCGACAACGAACCTTCAGGTTACCATGGCAAAGTTTCTGACTGCATGCCAGCAGGGAAGTAACGTATTGCCATTTTTCTCATCATGCTTTTAAATTCGTGGTTGTTCCTTGGGTAGAAGACAAGATAGGCGTCAATCGGCCTACCTGCGGGATATTGGCGGAATATCGTTGGTTGTTATAACCGCCCTCGAATAGATTATGTAATAACACCATTAGTCATCTTATTATTATTTGTTTACCTAGGAATCACTGGACCTAAATTTCTCCTCTGTCACCGCTTTATTATATCCATAACTCACACTAGCAAAATTTATTGAGGGGCATTTGATTTTCCAATACATTCACTTGGCATTTACATATTTGTCGTTATCCGGCTGTCCTCAGTTATAATACATTTTCTATTAGTTTCAACTTTCTTAACTGTATTATTTTCTTCCTTAATTACGCCGTATGTACGCGAGTGCTACAAACTACTGGATGTATTTCCACCAAGACTCATATTTAGAATACGCCTGTCCTTGACAGGTTTTAGGACAAATATTGTTTCTAAATCCCTGAACTGACTGGGGGTTTATACGAAACATAAACTGGATTTTGCACTTCCACAAAATATACACAACCAACGTTAATTTAAATGTACCTGCCTTGGTAGAAATTAATTTCTAAACCTTTTTTCTCATGTGCGTCATTTCGATACGAGGATTAATAAGGGAGATATCATTAACGGACCGTTTTTCTGTACAAGTCCCATCGGACTTAACTCACGACCGGGTGCGTGTAAAGCGTATTCCTTACAACTGGAAAACTACTGAAGACATTCGAACCAAAATTTATATTTAGCATCCACCTGTCCAAAGGTAAGGTATTAAACGTAAATAACATTTCATGTTCCGGAATGGACTGGCGGTTTATAGGGAACCGAAATGGTGATTTTACTCTTCCACAATATATACAGAACAAGACCAACCTGACTGGAAATCGACCAAACGTGATGGAATTCCACCTCTAAACCATTTTTTCATGTGCATTTTTTCGTCAGGAGGATTAATAAGGGAGATACCATGAATGGTCAGTTTTGCAGGTTAAGTCCAGCGGACATAGCCACAAAGGTGTTTTACATGGAGCAGATTCCTTATTTATATAAATCAAATCGTAACGACTGTGTGCCACTACACTGACTATTTTGGCGAAATTTTCGTACAGCTTTCCATTAAAGGGGTAATAATGATCATCTGCACAATTTTTTGTTTAGTTTCCTGAAAGTCCTAATTTTTAACCGCCTTGCCCAAAATCCAGATTGCGGCATAATCTGCCAGAAGAAAAAAAGAAGATAATTGAAATTTGACAAAATTATACGTTTTAGCCTGTAACGAACGGAAAACATCCTAGATTATTACATTTTTCACTTTTTATCCCCGAAGAATATCAAAATATGCAGGCAATTTTAATGATGGTGCAGACCTTCGGAAATTCCTATCACATAACAGATTGCACAATCTCCGTTCAATTTGGAATGATCTACAACCTTGGTCTTATGACTTTTTGCCATATCTGTATCCCTTTTACGCTTGATTTTTCTCTATTAATCGATGTTAAGTCAGTTTGGAATTTTCACAAGCATAATTCATACTTTCGATTACTTACATGAAATACAGAATCTTCAAACTCTTCACGAAAATTGGCCCACCCAGTAGCCATATGTGAGTCAAATGCTATGTATGTAGCTGTCACATAATTATCCGAAAAGTAATGTAATGTGAGATAATCTTACAAAAACGTTACCCTGTTCCACGTTTCTAACTCAGTCTGACCCTAGAATAGATGACATATCATAGGACCAGCCATTTAGGGCACTAAATCCGGCGTGTCTTATAGTATAATTCTTTGTCGATATGACGTACGTTTAGTAGCAGTTAATCTGTAAATCAAGGTCTTCAATATTGTAACCACGCATATACTTTCGTATGTCGATCTATATATATTCACTGATGTCGATTTGTAGCGATCGAGAAAGGGTGGGTCTGCTAATGTAATCAGTACCTCCCACACCGACTTTGACTGGCTGTATACAAGGGCCCTTCTCCAATTCCTGTGTAACTGTCATTAGTAAGGAAGGTCTACAATTGTAATGAATAGTTCGCTTCTCGATTTGACTTGCAGAAGGCAAGTGAACATGCAGTTTTGTGTAAAACTTCCCTACCCGATTGTGTTTGGCAGAAGGCAAGGTTGCCCGCCATTATAAACAAATGTCCTCATCTAAAATGTGACTAGCATTAGGCATAGTGGCCTGCTATTTTGATGGAAACTCACCAACTTGGTGTGACTGGCAGTAAGCTGGCTGGCAGTAGGAAAAGCGGCCTGACATTATAATGATAACGGCACAACTCAATTTTGAATGGTGGTAGGGAATTTGCCTGCCATTATAATAAAATCTCCTCGACTGTAATCTGTTTGGGAGTAGGAAATGGGGCCTGCCATTGTAACGAACACTCCCAACTTGATTGTGACCGCGCAGTAGGCAATGGGGCCTCCAATAATAATGTAAACTTCCCAACTCGATTGTGAATGGCAGTAGGCAAGTGAGCCTGCCGTTATATCACAAATCCGTAACAAACACTTTACATTGGAAACAACGTATGGGGACATCCCCATGCTCTTTCTCGCATAACGCTAAGAGAGATGCAATTTTAAAACAATCTTATTTACTGCATGTACACTGTTTACTTCGATATTCGAATACAATGTTGAACGCCGTAGCGAAGCACGGGTACATTTGCTAGTTTAAAAATAAAAAGATTTACATACAGTGTGACTTAAGGCAGGCGAATTGCTAAGTGTAAAATATTAACAAAGATGCGATATACGGGAACGTGTGAAATGGTAGACTCAAAATGTAAAATACGCACATGGAGTAGCCTAGAATATAATACAGCAGAGGCAGGCAAAAAGAGAAACAAACAAACAAACATACATACAAACAAACGCAGGTGAATGTGTGTCATTAAAGAGCGAACGTTCAAAGGCAGTGCACGTGTAAATTATTATGGACAACATAGAGTAGTGTCATCGGCTGTGCAGCTCAAGGTAGCGTCTCGAAGGAAGGAACTTGATGGCGCTCCATTAATAATAATTCCACAAGTGAACTTCAGAATTAACTCGTCATTCTTTAATGAGAAGTGGGAGTAATTGATTGCGCCGGGAGCGATAGTGGCAGTTCTTCTCCTTGCCACCTGGCAGCTTCACTTGGTGTAGGATTCTATAGCAAGCTCTTCCTCGAAAGAAAGAATGCGTTCAACTAAAAGAAATCATACTTACCCGCAAAATATTTAAAGAAACAACTGAGTGGTTCCTCACTTTTTTTCAGAAGTTTAAAGTTACTTTACAATAGCCTTTATAGTGCAGTCATTAATGACAAAAGTTTAGGTTTGTATGTGTTCCTCCAATACAGGCAAAGCCCTGGTGATGGTGTACACTGAATTGATTGCACGGAGTTAATTCAGCCTTAGGCATTTTTCTCTCTTCTTTACAAGCTGCTTTACGTCGCACCGACACAGATACGTCCTTGAAGGAAGCGGCCGTGCCTTAATTAAGGTACAGTCCAGGCATTTCCCTGGTGCCAAGATGGAAAACCACGGTAAACCGTTTTCAGGCCTGCCGACAGTGGAAATCGAATCCACTATCTCCCGAATGCAATTTCATAACTTTTTGCCCCTAACCATATGGCCAACTCGCTCAGTTAGACATTATTCAACTGAAACTTATTTTCGTGCTGCCAGATGGTATATTATTATTATTATTATTATTATTATTATTATTATTATTATTATTATTATTATTATTATTATTATTATTATTATTATTATTGTTATTGTTATTTCACGCAACGTGAAAATACGGAAAATGGATCATATATGTACTCAGAATGTGTTTTCTGGCAGATTGGAAGTATCTTAAGTGAAACTCAACTATGCTGTGTCCAAGTTAATACAATTAGCTTTTAGTTGCAATCACTAGAATCCTTTAAGAAAGAAATTAGTTCCCAGGCGAAGTACTTCCCATAGATGCTGTTCTTTTCACCCCAACTTTGCTGTATGGAAATGAAATCTGGGTGGACTCAGAATATTGCACTCATAAACTGGAAGTATAGGACACGAAGGTAGCGAGAAAGATTGTCGGTGCTGGCAGGTGGGAACAATGCCAGGATGACACAATGAGCAGGTACAGGATGAGTTAAGAATGACCTGGGTCGGGTTAGGCGCATGGAAGAGAGTTAACTACCTGGAAGTAAAATGGCCTAGGCCGCCAAAATCAAGGGAAACAGATGAAGACACAAGTGACAATGGTAGATTCAAATTGTAATGATTTCGAAGTAAGAATTAGGTCTAGACAAGACAACAGAGCTACTGTAGGTTGCTAGATTTTAGAAGCTTTTTATTAATTCACAGAGACTTGCAGACTGAATTCAGAAAAGTACAACATTCTATAATGAAGACATCTGTAATTACGCACACTTGTATTATTATTATTATTATTATTATTATTATTATTATTATTATTATTATTATTATTATTATTATGAAATTATTAAATTATTAGAGTGAAAGTAAACGTATCTGACTGTCAGTTGGTGTATTTTTCCTTATCGAATAAACTATGCTGTTACTACATGGTAAGTGCTTCCATCAAACACGACTATGAACCCACACCTTCACGGACCTAACTTAATTAATTCCCCTTCCTTCAAAGGCTTGCTTTAATGAGAAGCCAATCAGGGTAGTCACGTACAACTTTGCCGACACTTTAAACAAAGATCTCACTTAGACTAGATTACTCCTACCTCTGGCACTGTGTAAAGAACTGATACAACATCAATCTTCTTGAGAATCTATTACCAACTACCATATTTTCTTGTTAATCAACTGACTTCTTTGAAATTATGTAGGACTACGTAAAAAACTGATGTGGCATATACCACCTTGGCGGCTACTCTAAATGCAGAGGTGATTGATTGATTGATTAATTGATTGATTGATTGATTGATTGATTGATTGATTGATTGATTGATTGATTGATTGATTGATTGATTGATTGATTGATTGATTGATTGATTGATTGATTGATTGATTGATTGATTGATTGATTGATTGATTGATTGATTGATTGATTGATTGATTGATTGATTGATTGATTGATTGATTGATTGATTGATTGATTGATTGATTGATTGATTGATTGATTGATTGATTGATTGGTATATGACTGATAACTTTATGAATCTCCCTGGTATTACAGGTGACCATCAGGATCCACAATTTTACAACATATAATAGTTTATACTGGTTATGAAGAAAGCAAATCTAACATTAAGGATAGCCGGTCCAAGATAAGAATAACGGAGGTGATATTCGAGAAACAACGTGTGGTTGTGCCGTTACATACGTTTGAGGCCATCCTTGGGTACCCTTCAGTCCTTAATTTTGTGTTTAAATTCAGTAGGCCTACATCCTATTCTATTTTCCTGCTCAGCCTTAAATCTTCAGCCACTTCTTTCTGCTTCTGCGTGTTTTGCAGAAGAATGCAAACAAAGATGTAATCATGTCCCTGGCCCTGACTATTTATTAGGCTGAGATCATGGTTGGCAAAGATCATTTCAAAAAGACAACACTACGGCATCTGAGGCGATACTGTGTTTAAGATATAACAATTCTATATATCAAAAGAGTTTACTAAAATGTGCTGTGGCAAATCGGTCCATCCGTTCTACTGGACCGATTTGCTTCAGTTTTGTTTTATTCCCTCAGAAATTACCTCCTGGTAAACTATGAGACATTGATAGGTTTCTAAGTTCAGCCAACTTTGAGTAATTATAACAAATCATTAAATGATCACTCCAAAAATTGCAAGCGAAGGCTTATACTAATCTTATCAGGTTGCTAAGTGACTAACACTTTCTTTAATATTCTGACATATATCGTCGCTGGAAAGGTAAAAGGTTGTATTCCACAAAGCTCTTCCTATCAATTATTCTCCTTAAGACTCGTCACGGCTCCCAGACACGTATGGATATGCAGTCCATCAGAACAAATTTTCCTATGCCCATGTGTAAAGGAAAATGAACCTTACAGTACCGTACTGTAGGAATGTACTGTACGTTTGCATTACGTATTTACGCACTCCTAGTGTACAATGCATGTAAGGTTCATTTTCGTTTAATCGTCGACCTAAGAAAACGAACACAACGGACATTGTCCTGATGGACTGCATATCAATATGTGGCTGGGAGGCGTGACCAGTCTTAAGGAGAATAATTGATAGGAAGAGCTTTGTGGAATACAACCTTTTACCTTTCCAGCGACGATATCATTTTCATCCTAAGTATTGCCATTGCGTGCAGCCATGTTTGATTACTGCCTGTCAATCCAGAGCATATATGCTTCCTCTGATCGCGGAAGAATACTGTTCCCTGCTAGATACTCTTTGATTCTCTAACCTTAACAAGCTTCCAACTATATTCAACAGATGGCAGAGCGTTCCTAATAACTTACATACTGATAAGAGAAGAAATTCTAAGTAAAAGCAGACCCCATCATGACGTTAGACAATATCTGGGAACACCTATTGAAGAATAACCTAGTCACACTAGAAATAGTGAAGGCCATGTATTTTAAAAACGTGCCTGGACCACAGTGCCGGATTCACGCCTGGCCCCACCCGTCGGCTGTCCAGAGAATGGTTTTCCGTGGTTTTACATTCTCCTGCACTAAGGCGAATGCCGGGACAGTTCGTAGTATAGGACACGGCCGCCCACCCCCTCACCTTCTCCGCACATCTCCTTCACTGTAACAAATCTCCCGGCCTGAGAGACGGCGTCACCGTCTAAGAGGCCCGCCTCCCCCTTCAGGGGAAGGATGAAAACATTTAGTAGTAGTAGTAGTAGTAGTAGTAGTAGTAGTAGTAATACAATTGCCTTCTACGACACAATACCAAGCTTTACATCAAGAATTGCAAAATAAAAAAGCGAATATGTGGATAGATGTTTACCAAAGATACGGCATGATGACGTCGGAATGGATGAAGTCTGTCTACGAACTGTGGCATATCATAACGCGCTCCTTATAAAACATTCGTAAAACCATCGAAAGGGCAGGGGAAACAATATGACGAGAGGCATATCAAGACGATTTGTCTGACTTAATTATCGCGCGGGTCAACAAGTAATAACTGAAAGCTGAAACCAAGTCAGTTCCACTGAAGGTCAGCTTCTCCTGTTGCCTTTACAACGGTCCTCCTCCGTGCCTCACTGTACTGTACTCTCCTGTGTAGCTGTTCTTCTAGGTAGCAACAGTTTCTGCCCGTTTTATCTATGTCTATGATTGGGAGACCGCTTCATTTTATACAGTCAAAGGCAAACAAAATGTATTATTATGTATGTTACAATCGTAAACAAATTCACACCACGTTAGGCCAGCGACGTGCAACTTCATTAGCGTTTGGTGTCACAGAGAGATTCGGGGCACAGTAGGCAATCCAGTAGTTGCTATATGGTCTGAAATTCAGTTATTGATCTCAACACAAAAGTGTCAATTCTGGAGAATAATCTTGAATCGTCCAGCTCCAGAACGAAGAAGATTGAGTCACCTCCAAACAACTCAATTGTGTTCGTCATCCAGGTAGGATACTATTCGAAGTTCGAGGCCAGGTAAAATTATTCTCAAGTCGAGAAATTTGTTTCCTTGCTGCAGCTGCTGTAGTTTTCAGGACTGCAGTAGTTTTCAGGAAGCTTCTGGACCTCAATCTAGGTCCAAATATAGTGGGTGGTATCGTTGATGGAGCTGTTTATTTCTTTGTGCATTGGCAGCTGCCTCACGATGAATATTTGGTGGCGCTGCCGCTACAAACTGACAGAGTTTTAGAAGAGGTGTAGGCCTCAGACAACTTGTAATAAGCCTACATGTCCAAATATTATACAGAAATAAATTTAGAAACGCATTGTAAGGGTTTCAAGCCAAAGGGAGAGCTAAGAAGACCAAAGAGCCTGGACCTACTGCTGTCGTAGGGAGAGACAGGAGGGCATTGGTGAGTTTTGTGGTTCGGAGAGTTGTGCGTGGCCTTGAGCCACCGCTATTGGCTCTTAGTTCCTTTTATAGTGTTTGTGACTTATCATTTGCATCGTCATCATCATCAGTGAAATGAAAGCTAGCTCATCCTCTTCTCTATACTTTGTCAGCGCCTTGCCGCGGATGACCTACTTCCACCAAGTTTGTTTTATCTCCATCTTCAGTCGGTTTGCTTCTTACACTGGCTATGACAGGGACGCTGCCATCACTACGAGATGCATAAAAGTCCGCCGTGGCGTTACAACGTCATTACTGGCCCGCTATGATAAGACTCGTCCTTCTTTCAGCTCTCGCATTCCCTGCTCGGTCTGAAACTGAACTTGAAGTGAAATGAAGCAATTAGTCGACGGAAATGATTGGAGCGACACAGGCAAATTAAACTCTGACGGAGCGGCCAGATCTAAACTTGTTATGGCTCCAGACTTGTTCATTGCTTGCTTGCTGTTACCTTCAAGATTGCATTAGCTAGCTTCTGCGTCAGAGCTACTAACAACTGCAGCATTGAACCAACTCGCCAAAATTCAATTCTCTGTATACGAGAATGGTTTTTCTGATCAAGTAAACATAATAGACGAAACAAAAGCGTGAGCGCTATCCATGCCAATTCCCTTGCCTCAATAAGACTGCAGTAAAAATAATATTACGGTCGTTATGAATCCAAGACTCCTTATCATGTAATAACAAATAAACCTCATCACACCACTGCCTAGACGAGCCTTGGCATACCAAGCGACCGCTGCTCATCCCGAAGGACTTTAGATTATGAGGTGATGCCTGGTCAGTACGACGAATCCCCTCAACCGTTATTCCTGGTTTTCTAGACCTAGGTCACAATCTCACCATCAGACAGCTTCTCAAGTGTAGTCACTTAAGTTGAGTGGACCTTGAACTAACCCCCAGGTCCAGGTAAAAGTCCCTGACATGGCCCATGGCCGGGAATCGAACTCGGGACCTCCGGGTGAGATTCAAGCGCGCTAGCCCGAGACCGGTCGCCAGCAATAATAATAATAATAATAATAATAATAATAATAATAATAATAATAATAATAATAATAATAATAATAATAATAACAATAACAATAATAATAATTTTGGAAGAGAAAAGGGAAAAACAAGACGAAATTGAATAATCATGTAACATGCAAGTTCAACCGCTGCCTTAATGACAATGACAATAATAATAATAATAATAATAATAATAATAATAATAATAATAATAATAATAATATTGTACGCATCTGTGGTGTAGTGGTTCTTGTCATTATCTGCCACCCTCGGAGACACGGGTTCGGTTCCCGCTCCACCACAAAATTTGAAAAGTCATGCGAGGACTGGAACGGGGTCTACCCAGCCTCGGGTGATCAACTGAGCAGAGGGGGATCAACTCCCGAATCAACCATCCCCGAAGTGGTTTTCCGTGGTTTCCGACTTCTTCTCCAGGCAAATGCCGGGATGGTACGCATCATATTGCCACGACCACTTCCAGCCCTCTCCCTTGCTTATCTCTTCTAATATTCCCATCCCGCAAGGCTCCTGTTCAGCATAGCATCTGAGACAACCTGGACAAGGTACTAGTCCTCCTCCCCAGTTGTATGCTCGACTGAATTATGTCTTATGCACAAGGCACTGCACATGAGGCGGCAGAGGTGGGATCCCGCGCTGAGTCCGGGGGGAGCAACCCTAGAACGTAAACGGATTATGTAAATAATAATATAGAAAGGTCAAATAGCTCCGAGATCCAAGTGCCAGACAGAAATAAATTTAGGAACGCAGAGAAAAATCTGCAAGAGTTTCAAGCCAAACGAAGAATTAGGACCAGAAGAATCTGGACGGAATAACAACGGAACCAGGCCAGAGAACACATGAAGGAGTTTTGGGAACAGAGAAAAATAAATGAAGTTGGAGCGTGATCCTAAATGGTCGATACTCTCAGCTTGCCTGAGAATGTTCATTTCAAAATCAAAATTAGTATTTATCTTCGTAAATTAGAACTTTACGTCATGAAAAACCTTTCAATAATGTCCAGTGGAATACAAGGTAAAGCTGTTAGCTCTATAATTTAGATTTGAATGTTTGTGCTTCTGGTCGAATTTCATACACACGAGTGCGTAGCGGTAGTAAGCTACTTACACGAACTATCAGTGAATGCTGTACCTGCCATGGAGTGGATTATATCCTACTGAATTGCAATAGCCTACATGACATGACATAATAATTCTGGTGTTTAAGCGACAACCGGCTTGCGTGTCGCTGCTAGATATTGGGTTTTACATTGAATAGTTCCCCTTTTACAACGATGTGGACTGTGGTGTTGAATATGTCCGTTATGCAGTTCCTTGATTCACTGATGTTGGCAGTTAAGCACGAAATGATACGTTGGTTACTGCGTACACTTTGTTATAGTAATTACGACTTTCATCTGTGTAAAACCAAGCTCGATAACTGCAGTCGCTTAAGTGCGGCCAGTATCCAGTATTCGGGAGATAGTAGTTTCGAACCCCACTGTCGGCAGCCCTGAAAATGGTTTTCCGTGGTTTCCCATTTTCACACCAGGCAAATGCTGGGGCTGTACCTTAATTAAGGCCGCGGCCGCTTCCTTCCCACTCCTAGCCCTTCCTTGTTCCATCGTCGCCATAAGACCTATCTGCGTCTGTGCGACGTAAAGCAAATAGCTTCTGTGTAAAGCAAAATATTTATACAGAGAAATTCCATTATGAACAAGGGAGCTTAAAGAATATACTCTACATTACAGGATGTTTTAAGAGACAGTTTCCTCGACTGAAATTATATTATATCATAGTGATTTCAAGACTTTCGACATAGGACTAACCACATTATCTCTGTACGTGCAGAAGTTACGGATAGAGCCATTATTATTATTATTATTATTATTATTATTATTATTATTATTATTATTATTATTATTATTATTATTATTAAGCAGATTAGAGCAGATGTAGGATGCAATAGTTACGTGGAAATGAAAAGGTTCACTCAGGATAGGGTGGCGTGGAGAGCTGCATCAACCCAGTCTATGGACTGATGACTCAAACACATATTATTATTATTATTATTATTATTATTATTATTATTATTATTATTATTATTTCTTGCAAATAGGCCCAAGACTCTCCAGTTTTTCGCTTCAGATAAAATAATATGTTTCATTTATTCTGGCAAAGTTAGGGATGTACTCTCGTTCTTACACTTAACAAGTTTTAACCTAGAACACTCAACTACTGCATTTAATTGATGCAAATAATAATGATAACAGTAATATGAAGAAAAGAATTATTTTAACAGTAATAACAGTAATAGTATGAATAAAATAAACAAACCTGGTGATATGAATACGTACACTTTCACGACCACTAAATGACAATGTCATTATGTTAATTATTTGGGGATATTAGGTCGTGTAATGTTAAATACCAGCTGACGCGTTTCGATCTTGCAACCAGGATTGTCTTCAGAGCAGTAACAAAGCAAAATGGCTACGGTCACTCCATAGTAACCAGACTCAAGGTAGAGAGACCCTGTTAGAAATGTAGTTCATTCCAGGGCCTCCGGAGTCACGGAGAAAGATGTTGACGAGTTAACTATGGAGGGTAGCCATGATCTACTCCGTATATAGCCGTCACGTTTGTTGAAATTATTCGGGCGTTTAGCAATTTCTATCGCCTCACGAATGATTCTAGGAATAAAATATTTCTCTTTACAAATTACAGAAGTTGCATCAAAAATGATTTGATGGTCATCATGTATAGCATGTTCTGCCACAGCAGACTTCTCTAGCTGGCAATGATGTAAGTGCCTGCGATG
Source organism: Anabrus simplex (assembly GCF_040414725.1). NCBI lineage: Eukaryota > Metazoa > Arthropoda > Insecta > Orthoptera > Tettigoniidae > Anabrus > Anabrus simplex. Next base: position 1,678,774,240 of record NC_090265.1, read on the forward strand.
TTCTTTAACCCTTGTTGCTACCTTCCTGCATGTTTGTCCAACATAAACCGATCCACAGGAGGAAGGAATTATATATATTCCAGCGCAGTTTAAACCAATAGGATCTTTGACAGATCGCAAACAATTGCCTATGATGATTTTAGGCTTAAAAATGGTCTGAGAATATTGCCAATCCTATCCGTGACAGATTGTATGTATGGCAAGAAGGCCAGACTCAAAGGATGAGAATCACGTGACAATCTGTCTTTTGGCTTAGGATGTAGCACTCCGTCAATCTGTTTCCTTGAATTGCCATTGCTCAGAAATGTCCTGGTCAGAAACTCAAGTTCGCCGTTTAATTTGTGAGGAGGATAAATCCCATGTTTTTTTTTCAATTTGTTGTAAGTCACAGAGATATGTCTTATAGTGACGATGGGTAGGGAAAGGCCTGGGAGTGGGAAGGAAGAGGCCGTGGTCTTAATTAAGGTACAGCCCCAGCATTTGCCTGGTGTGAAAATGGGAAACCACGGAAAACCATATACGGTTCTGCTGACAGTGGGGTTCGAACCCACCATCTTCCGGATGCAATCTCATAGCTGCTCGCCCCTAATCGCACGACCAACTCACCCGGTATTTTTATTATTAATTTATAGTTAAGGTTCATACATATATACCCATTAAGGGATTTAATTAGAAACTGGTCGTGTTTATGCTCTGTTTCTTTTTTATGAAACTCGTATTTCAGTACAACAGATGCTTCTGATTCTATGATATCCTGGAAAGACTACCGAACATGAGTTAACGTCACTTTAATAGTCTTCGGAAACACGTAATGGTTTACGAAATGTTTATCCGTACCTCGTTTACGTGTCAGAAAGTTCCGTATAACGTTCCATCAGAGCACGTTCTTCTTTCTCGAACCTGTATGAGGGTTTAATATCTCCCATTCTTCTTCCTAGTCTGTCGCCTCCTTCCAGGGTTGATAGAAGATTGCACGGGGAGAGATTTTCGGAGTCATCGACTGTGCGAAAGTTGGATGTGATTTACTGAGCTTCTTATTGCTTTCTTCCTGAGAGACTGCGGCTTCAGTTTGATCTGTGACTAGTTGGGTAAAAGTTTCCTTTTAGAAGTTTCTCAAAGTCATAAAGATTCCTACATTACTGGCATCGAATAAATATCCATAGGTATCATAAATTTTTATAGCATTTGCTGCCCGTCTTAAAATATAAATTTCCACCAGCAGTACTGATTTTGACAGTTCTTGAAGGATAGTTTTAATAAAGTTGAAAACACTTCAAGATCATGCGTAAATGAGATCGAATCGTCACGTATAAATACTTTGATTATTGAATTTTTTAAATAACGATTCTGTGCTTAATTTACATATTACGCTATTCTCTTCATTAATATGTTCGACCCATTATTATTTTGGGTTGTATGCACTATGACACAAAACGTATCTGCCTCTGCAGTGCAGTGGCTAGTACAATTATCTGCCCTCCCGGGAGGCCTGGGTTCGATTCCAGGATCTGCAGAGAAAGTGGAACGAGAACTGGAACGGAGGCCAGTCAGCCTCGGGAGGTCAACTGAGTAGATGAGGTTTCGCTTCCCACCTCAACCATCCTCGAAGTGGTATTCCGTGGTTTGCCACTTCTCCTCGAGGCAAATCTCGCGATGTACCTAACTTAAGGCCACGGCCTCTTCCTTCCCTCTTCCTTGCCTATCCCTTCCAATCTTCCCATATTCCACAAGACCCCTGTTCAGCATAGCAGGTGAGGCCGCCTGGACTAGGTACTGGTCCTCCTCCCCAGTTTTATCTCCGATCCGAAGTCTCATGTTCCAGGACACAGCTCTTGAGGTCCGAGTTCGAGTCTGAGTCCGAGGGGAAAACCAAGTTAAACGGATAACGAAATGAAAAATTATACAAGATGCACTGCCAGGATATTTTGAAGTCTTGTGAAGAAATTTATTCTTCCTCAGAAGATACAAGCGGTGGGTGTTTCTTTATGTAACCTACATCTTGATTTTCTTTATTTAGTTCTTTCAATCTCATGTTTTTCATTTCATATCGTCCCTCCCATGCCAAAACCACGAATGTGACAATACTCTCCCTATCCATTATTTCCCTTAAAACTGGTCACACCTCTCAGCCGCATATTGATATACAGTCCATCTGAAAAATTTTCGTTGAGTTAATTTTCATATATGCGTTTCTAAAGGAAAATGAACCTTAAAGACATCATACTCTAGGAGTGGGTAAATATGAAATGCTAACATACATTCCTACAGCACGGTACACTAAGGTTCATTTTCCTTTAAACACCCGCATAGGAAAAAGAACTCAACGATATTTGTTCTGATGGACTGCATATCTATATGTGGCTGGAAAGCGTGACCAGTCTTAAGGTAAAAAATGGATAGGAAGAGCATCGTTAAGTTCACGGTTTTGGCATAGGAGCCACGATATGTTCTGCTCTTTTAATGCATTTCTTCTCTATGTCTTCTGCCCACTTAACAAATGATTTGCTTCAGATAAATTAATGGTTTTTCTTGGGTTGCTTTTCACTGGCGTTATATTTATTCTTCAAATTGAATCTTTCCTTTTCCTCGTTTACGTTTGTTAAATAGATTAATGTTCAAGGTCATTTTCCAATTTGCATATCGTCCCTGTTCTGCCAAAACGGCGAATGTAACAATGCTCTTCCAGTCCATTATTTCCCCTGAGACTGGTCATGCCTTCCAGCTATAAATTGATATGCGGTCCATCAGAACAATTTTCGTTGAGTTCATTTTCCTATGCGCGTGTGTAAAGGAAAATTAACCTTAAATACATTACACTCTAGGAGTGGGTAAATGTCATGCAAATATACATTCCTTCAGTATGGTACAGTAAGGTTCATTTTCCTTTACACACGCACAAAGGAAAATGAACTCAACGGAAAGTGTTCTGATGGACCGAATATCAATATGTGGCTGGAAGGCGTGACCAGTCTTAAGGGCAATAATGGATAGGAAGTGCATTGTAACATTCGCCGTTTTGGCAGGACCGTGACGATATATATTCTCACAATGTCGGTCGCAATTCGAACCCCGGCCAATGCATGCGGAATTTTTGAAATGAAAAATGCGAAGCCACGTTCATGTCCTTCACTTTTCATGTAAAACTGCAAGTACTGTGGCTATGACTACGGTACCAAAACTACAAGCGTGCTGATTTTATTCCTCATCAATATATTTACTCCTTATTATTTTGTATTCCTTCGGAGTCCTTTAGTAGGTGTACCGCCTCCATATCTTTGTTGCATAAAATACATTGAATTTCGTGGTTTTATTTTCTAAAACTTTCATTATTATATGGCCTTTCCCGGAAAGACCTACACTTTACAGGACTCTATGTCTTCTGGTGTGGGCTATATAAGCATTTTTACTTACTCTGACCTGTCTCAAGCCCGCCTGGTGACCATGATCGTTAAGGCGTGATATTTATATGGTCTGACAACGTGGTTAGCTGGTTCGAGTCCCGTTGATCGAAGAAAGTTCCTTCAACATCAGAATGTTGGACACCAGGGTAGTAGATGTGGTGGTATACAGTTTCTAATCACTGGATTGCGTGCCAAAAGTCTGAATTAAATTCAAATCTCTCCGCAATGTTCGTATGAAGTTAAGGTATTGACGCTGTTGATGGTGATTCGTCCGTCGGATGGGTAGTCGCCATGGTTCTATTCGACAGGAGTAGGCTATGTGCCGGCACCGGGTTTCATCATACCCACTCTTAGTATCATATCGTTGGCTTACTAATAAAAACTTGTAACTCCCAGTGCTCTTGCTATCCATTATTTCCCTTAAGACTTGTCACGCTTCCAACCACATGTGGATATGCAGTCCATCAGAAGAATTTTCGTTGTGTTCATTTTCTTTCTTTCTTTTCTTTTTTTTTTTTTTGGTGCTTTACGTCGCACCGACACCGATTGGTCTTATGGCTACGATGGGATAGGAAAGGCCTAGGAATTGGAAGTAAGCGGCCATGGTCTTAATTAAGGCACAGCCCCGGCATTTGCCTGATGTGAAAATGGGAAACCACGGAAAACCACCTTCAGAGCTGCCGACAGTGGAGCTCGAACCCACTATCTCCCAATTACTGGATACTGGCCACACTTAATCCATCTTCCTATGCGGATGTGTAAACGAAAATGAAGCTTAAATATTCTGTGGTGAGGTTGACGTCAGGAAGCGCATTTCCCTTTGTTGATAATTTTCTTTCATGCTTTTATAAATGAAGATTGTTTACTAGAAAAAGATTGACACGTTTTCCAGTTCGACGGAGGGTTGGTGAGACAGGAATGCTCCCTTCTACTTCACTTCACTTTTCAGTTGACTTAACACGACTGCTGTCGCTCCCTTCAGTCTAGTGCTTCCGTCATCAGCAGACATTGTACTCGAACAATATTCCTCCATTAGGCGCAATCAAATAGCACGAACCTCTACCTATTTCTATCCGTTGAGAAACGTAATGAAATCAACAATGGTGTTCATGACAGCCAACTGAATCAACACCTGTCCGTTACATGAGCCGTAAGTCTAGGCTTGACATTATTGTGACACTCCTCTTGTCAGGTGGAAATTCTACATGGTGTTTCCTGGAGCGAGGCATCTTTATTTATCACGTTATAACATCCATGGTGACCGTCAGAAATACTTATCAGATTTGTCAATCATTTAAAAATAACAAAATGCATTTCGAAATCTGTAATTCAATCGATGATTGCAAAAAGAACGACTTATCTATACAGTCCAATTTCGAGGAAAATGTTTTGCTTTTCCTAAGTCACTCTAACATATCGACGGCTTACTTCTAAAACCTCGTTACTTAGTCCGCCTCATTGGCTGAATGGTCAGCGTACTGGCTTTCGGTTCAGGGGGTCCCGGGTTCCATTCCTGGCCGGATCGGAGATTTTAACCTTCATTGGTTATTTCCCATGGCCGGGGGCTGGGTGTTTGTGCTGTCCCAAACATTCCTGCAACTCACGCACCACACATAACACTAAACTCCACCATAATAACACGCAGTTGCCTACACATGGTAGATGCCGCCCACCCTCATCGGATGGTGTGCGTTACAAGGGCTGTACTCTGCTATAAATAGCCACACGAAATTACTGTCATTAATTCTTACTTGGACAATGAAGTGAATTTAAATACCTTCGGAAGCAATAATAATTATCACTAATATCTCCAACTTTTAATTTAGTTAGTTATAAACAACGTAGTTATTTATGACTTACTTCCCTATTTTATAGTTCAATTAATTACTATAATATTTTTATTTTATACCTTACATATCGTAACATACTATTTTTTACAATCTAGTTTACCTCGCACCGACTCAGATAGGTTTTATGGCGACGATGCTATATGAATGGGCTACGAGTGAGAAGGAAGCGACCGCTCCCTAAGCTAGAGCCCCAGCATTTGCCAGTGTGAAAATAGGAAACCACGGAATAAAACCTTCAAGGCTGTCGACAGTGGGGATTGAACCCACTATCATAAGAATTTCAGCTGATAGCTACGTGATCCAAACAACATAGCCACTTGCTCGATTTAAATAATTTCAGTCTGTCGAATAATAAAAAAATAATAAATAAAAAATGGCATGTTTCATTCTATCAATCGATTTACCTCAAATTATGCGAATAAATTGCTGCCTCTGTGGATCAGTTGTAGAGTGTCGGCCTCCAGATCCCAAGATAGCGGGTTCAAACCCGGCAGAGGTAGTCGGATTTTTGAAGGGCGGAAAAAAGTCCATTCGACACTCCATGTCGTACGATGTCGGCATGTAAAAGATCTCTGGTGACACATTTGGTGTTTACCCGACAAAATTCATTAAATCTCAGCCATAGACGCCCAAGAGAGTTTCGGTTTACTCGGTCTGCCATCTAGTGGGCCTAGGGTAAAACGTAACGTCGAAATTGACGAGCAGACAGCCAGATGGCGTCAAATTGAAATGTCTGCACACGGTAGCTGAAGCCATACAATTATTATTATTATTATTATGCGAATATTTAAATTTATGTTGCTTCCTTTGCGTAAACTTCTCATTGATTGCGAACTGGTGATGTTATGAACAAGTGTGAAAATACGATTGTAGTAGACCTCCACTGTCACCTTATTTAGTTTTAGAAAGTTTTCTGTACTTAACCCTGTATTCTAAACCACCAGGCATGGCACAGATGAAATCGACCACTTAAGAGTTGTCTCTTATGGTCTCCTCGCACAATACCAAATTAAAAAACAAATACCAAACTAAGAAGGCAGAATGACGCTACTGCAGACGCATTCCCCTGTAACAGTAATTGAAGTAACTGGCGCATACGGATTGCACCCACTCGATTTTGTAGTAATCAAGTACAGAAGTTCTGCTTGTATCAATGGAAAAAATACAGATTATTTCTGATCAAAAATAACAAAATGAAACAATGTGTAGCATTAACGTCACGGAAAACTGAAAAGCAAACTTTCTCTCGTTCTTCAGATTAGCATCATCATATTATGTCTGTAATTCATTTCCTTCTTACGGAGTACAAATATCACATAGATGTCTCTAGCATAAGGAAGAACGGGTTTTAAGCTTTCAGTTTCCTTCGGGCAGGTCTTGTAGGATTTAAATTAGGCAGAGATAATCTAAGACATGCAGAGAACCTCCGTGGCTCGGGCGGCAGCGCATTGGCCTCTCACTACGGGGTTCTGTGTTTCAAATCTCAGTCACTCCATGAAAGATTTATGCTGGACAAAGCAGAGGTGGGGCAGGTCTCTCTCCTGGTACTCCGGCTCTCCGTGTCATCTTTCATTTCAACAACACTCTCCAGTATAATTTCAATTCATGTGTGCGTCATTAATTATTGCCCCAGAGGAGTGCAACAGGCTTCGGCAGCCGGCACAATTCCTACCCTCGCTGCTAGATGGGGGCTTCGTTCATTCCATTCCTAACCCGGTAGAATGACTGGAAATAGGCTGTTGATTTTCACTTGCGATATTACTGGATACTGAAGAGCAAAGATTTTTCCGTCCTTTAGAATACCGTGGTCATCATATTCGGTCAGTCATTCATTTCCTTCTTTTGACATAAAAAATACCGCATAGTACTCTCTAGCATTAGAAAAGCCTTTTTAAGCTTTCATTCTGTTGCAGCTTATAAATTTCATTTTCGTCTCAATATTGCCATATAATGTTGATAAACTCAATTCTTAAAAAGAAATTGTTATGAAGTTCCACCTATTCGATACTTATTCATAATAATTATATGAAAATCTTGATGATTTGTTAGTGCAAGTATGATTAAGTATTAAATACGTGTAACATTAGAGTAATTTTTAAGAACTGGGTTCATCAAACTCCATTTTGTGACATTAGTTCCTTCCTCTCAAATGTTGCTTGGTATACAGGTTAGCATGAAACTAATTATGGTCATTCGTCCAGGTAGTATAGGATCGGAATTAGGAAGAGATAATCTAAGATCTAGAAGGAGGCTCTGGAAATTAGCTATTTGTCTCTATTCGAGGGCTACCAAGATTTGGCGTCTCATTGCATTTCATTTCTACACACTTTATCTCTCTCAAGGATGAATGCACTCTGCCCCAGCAATCACGCCAGATATGCATTGGATCCAAGATCTTAGGGCCAAAGCTTCACTACATCCACGATACCACAACGGTGGTTGTTATACACAAATAACCATAAATTCTAAAATTCCATATTAAAACTGTAAGCTTCAAAATCTCCAGCTGAGCACTGGAACACGGAGAATATTTGTTCTCATGACATGTAATTGGCAACAAAAGCTTAAACGCAGGTTTTATGACATCCTGTCAATGTTCAAACGAATGGAACCGTATAATGAAATCATTCGTGGTTCTACATTCTAATATTGCCGTGATTCATGTGGTATTATCCACTTACCCAAGACAGCTCTCCGTGGAATGATAACACCCCCCTCAATTGTAGCACTATAATTAAATTCATAAATATGTATTCTCCAGCCGCAATATCTACTGCGAGCTCTCCCGGGAAAATGAAGCCATGAATATCCATACAAACCAGCTATGCAAATGCTGTCACAGGAAAATAATCGCATAACTTTCCGTAGCGACTCATGAAAATTAGATTCACGCTTTTTAATGCTTACCACTTAAATTGAATATATGACACAATGAAGATGAAATGATAAGATATCCTCAGATTACTTTGAAATACCGTGGCGGAGAAAAGCTCCGTAATTAGTTCCCTCATGAAGTTAAACTGATAGAGATTAAGAAATATGAATGGGAAGTGAAATGGCTGCTACATGTAGTTAAGAGAAAGTCTTCAAGAGCAGTCCGACACAGACTGAACGTGTTGAAAATTTGTTTAATGCAGTACTCAAAATATAAATTGCATCATCATGAATGAACTGGGTCTGCAAAGTTGTAACTGAGCATGCTGGACGGAGTTTGGGTTTGTTACGATTATATGGAGGATTTAATTTTTTAGTTTCTACATTAATATTTTATATGCAGGATGAAGTTTGGCAGTGATTCGATGATACGATGGATTGAACTTTAAATTATTTATACAAAGTGGGCCGGCCCCGTGGTGTAGGGGTAGCGTGCCTGCCTCTCGCCCGGAGGCCCCGGGTTCGATTTCTGGCCAGGTCAGGGATTTTTCTCTCGACCTGAGGGCTGGTTCGAGGTCCACTCAGCCTACGTGATTAGAATTGAGGAGCTATCTGACGGTGAGATAGCGATCCCGGTCTCGAAAGCCCATAATAACGGCGTCGTACTGCTCGTAATAGGCAGGCCTTCGGGCTGAGCAGCGGTCGCTGGGCAGGTCAACGCCCTTGAAAGTATGTATGTATGTATGTATGTATGTATGTATGTATGTATGTATGTATGTATGTATGTATGTATGTATGTATGTATGTATGTATGTATGTATGTATGAAAATATGTAGAACCTAAAAAATTAAATCCTCCATGTAATCGTATCACAGCCCAAACTCTGTCCAGCATGCTCAGTGCCATGGGGAGGGGGGGAGGGGATATACAAAGTGAGCCAAAACAAGGTAACCGAAATCACTTTCAGATTATGACAATAATTCATCGCAATATTTTGTTCCACAATTAAGAATGAACATTTAGCACATCACTTCTCGAACAACAATGTGATGTCCGCCATCGTGTATGACAAGCTCCGTAAGTTCGGTAAACCTCATAATCATAGCTTCACACAGCTCCCCGCTGATATTCTGCAGAACTATCTCGATGTTCTTCCGAAGATGTAGAAGACCACGTGGAGTGAGTCTGAAGGACTGAATTTTTCAGACTGTATGACCAACTTTTGTCCCGTTTCTCACAAGGTCGGGTATGAAATGAGATTAATCTTCGCAGTGAGGATTTACGACCAGATGCCTTGTTGATGTCATCGTCATCAGAGGAGTCTAATAGAAATAAATGACATGATGTAATAAGAAGATGAAACCCGGTGTCGGCACATAGCCTGCTCCTGTCAAATAGCACCAAGGGGTCTGCTCAATGCTTAACTTATTTCATCCTACGGACGGACAATCAAGAACGTCATATTTCCTCACCCATTATGAACAATGTGGAGAGGTTTGGGATTGAATCCAGGATTTTGACACGCAATATAAGGATTGTTTTTAGTAACCTCACAAAAATACATTACACATACTGGTAGATCAGAACTTGGTGAAGCATATAGAAAATGTGTGCTTCTTGAAATCAACCGACGAGGAAACATCTCTTGCAGTAGGCATCCATTCAATAGGCCGGTATCGACGGTAACCCCATCGTGTTGAAACACTTACTTATCCATGTCAACACTGTGTAGTTCAGAGAATATTGCCAAATCCGTTTGGAAACGTGGAATAACTTGCATTTAATTAATGACATTATCAGAGATTTTGGTTACCATTTATGGGTCATCTTTCATTTTATACTGTTTGCATTATTCGGCGCCTTGGCTGAATGGACTGCTCAGTGGCTTTCGGTTCAAACCTCTGATGGCCGACATACTGCTGAATTTTCACTAATATTTTACGTGCCCATACAATACGACATGCAGTCCCGGATTAACTTTCGTCGCCCTTCAGATATCCGACTACCGCTACCGGGAATGAACCCTTGATCTTGGGATCCGAGGGACGGGACTATGCCATTGATCCGTACTTATAATTTTTCACAGTTTACAACTAATTTACCAGCCTATTTTATATCAGTCTGTAATGTCTTCAGCCCAAAAGCTGGTTAAATCCTCAAATAGCAGGGCCAAAGTTTTGAAAACCGCAACAGCATAAAATAAAAAAAACGGATATTGGTGCCATAATGAGGATAACAAGCCAGAAACCTCACTCGGTAATATTTCGAACCTTAATAATAATGACGTATGCCCTCCGAAGAGGCCTGAAGCAAGGTCTTATGAGTTCACGTCGTATAGGCGACCTGCGCGTCTGTGAAGGTGGGGCCCTACCGGTGATGAATTCTAATGCTGAAGACGGCACACACACCTAGCCCCAGAGCTATTGGAATTAACCAATGAAGGTTAAAGTCCCCTACCCTGCTGGGAATCAAACCCGAGACCCTTTTTGACCAAACGCCAGCACGCTTACCATTTAGGCATGGAGTCAGACATTTAAGACTTGATAACAACTCCAATATTCGTTTATTCCCTGACTGGCAAAGCTCTGCAAGTCTTTTTTTCTTTTCTCGTTGTATATTGATGAGTCTTTCTCTTAACTGGGGCTGCCTGGCCGAGGCCAGGGGGTGGTTGAATAATACGCGCGGTATCCACTGCCTATCGTAAGAGGCGACTAAAAGGGGCCCCAGGGGCTCTCTACTTTGGAGCATGGCTTCGCGACCACGAGGCCTTTAGCTGAGTCCTGGCATTCTTTCCACTTATTTGTGCCGGGCTCCTCACTTTCATCTATCCTGTCTGACCGCATTGGTCAACACTTGTCCTTTTCCGACCCCGAATCTATTAGGTATCGACGGCTAGGGAGTCTTTCATTTTCACGCCCTTCGTGGCCCTTGTATTTCTTTGGCCGATACCTTCATTTTTCGAAGTGTCGAATCCCTTCCATGTATTCTCTCCGATTAGTGTTATATAGAGGATGGTTGCCTAGTTGTACTTCCTCTTAAAACAATAATCACCACCACCAATCCCCGTCAGGGAGTCGAAATATTTAAAAAAGGAGGTTTCCACTTCCGGAGGTCTACACGGTCCTGAAGTTCACTCAGCCTACAACAAATATGAATGACAGGTTTATTCCCGCAGACAAAGGCGGCTGGGTGTAGAGCTAACCACTGTGCACTAACAAGTGCCGAGGTAATGGGTAGTGTAAACATTTACTTCGCACCCATTCAGGGAACTTCATGGCCTGTATGGAGATGACTTTGCATTGCTCGGCTCTGCTTTCGTTTGCTTTCTATTAATATACTTTATTGTACGCGTAACTTCATTATTTCTTTCTCCCAAAATAATCTATATATCCCCAGTGGATTTAAGATCCGTCTTACACTTTCAGACTCAGGGGATCTGAACTTTGCAGCGTGGGTTGTCGACCACGGGGCTCTTATCTGAGTCCTGGCATTGCTTCCACTTACTTGTGACAGGCTACTCATTTTCACCTATCCTATCCGATCTTCCTCGGTCAACTCTTGTTCTTTTCCTATCCCGACGCTATTAGCTTTCCGAGGGTAGGGAGTCTTTCATTTTCACGCCTTTCATGGCTCTTGTCTTTCTTTGGCCGATGCCTTCATTTTTGAAGTGTCGGATCCCTTCTTTTTTTTCTCTAATTAATGTTATATACAGGATGGTTGCCTAGTTGTACTTCATCTTAGAATAATAATCACCACCACCACCACCACAACCACTCTTACACTTTCTATCCATTTTCATGTACTGTAGATGCCCATTACAATCTTTGCAGCGTGACACAGTAAGTCACTCCTGGGAAACTAGACATGTAGCCGCCGGGTAAGCACAGATATCTTTTAAATCCCAACATTGTACGATGCGAATCGTCGAATGGACTCTCCCCCACATTTCATAAATTCTGCCAGATCTAGGGATTCAGAAGCTGACCCTCAGAAAGGGGACCACTAACTGGTGGTAGGGTGGTAAGCACGTTTCTCTTTTTCTGTTCACGGCATACAGTCCACCCATTCCAGTGCTGCCTCACACTTTGTCTGTAAGGCCCGGTTTCATCTGGCTCCATGGCTAAATGGTTAGCGTGCTGGCCTTTGGCCACAGGGGTCCCGGGCTCCATTCCCGGCAGGCTCGGGAATTTTAACCTTAATTGGTTAATTTCACTGGCACGAGGGCTCGGTGTATGTTTCGTCTTCATCATCATTTCTTCTTCATCACGACGCGCAGGTCGCCTACGGGAGTCAAATCAAAAGACCTGCATCTGGCGAGTCGAACTTGTCGTCGGACAATCCCGGCACTAAAAGCCATACGCCATTTCATTTTTCATTATATCAAGCTCTGTTAAGGATTTAACATCACGTTGAACGACTTTAACGCGATTATTAAGTAATGGTTGTTCGTTAACGCTAATGCGTCGCTAAACTTTCGTTAATTTAACGTAACATTCTCATCCCGTTAAGTTGCTTAACGTGGTGTTAAAATAAAAGAAACCGTTTTTAACTTTGCGAAAATGAAATCTTAAATATCATCGCGGTTACAGCCTATCCATTATCTTCCTTAAGACTGGTCACGCTTCCTTAGCCACATATGAATATGGAGTCCATCAGAACAACTTATGTTGTGTTCTATGGCCATACGTTATGGAAATTGAACTCTACCGTACTGCACTGCAGGAATGTATGTTTGCATGGCTTATATACGCACTCCTACAGTATACTATATTTAAGGTTCATTGTTGTTTACACATCAGCATATCGTCGTTGCAGGGACAAAACCTCCTATGTGATAATATTTTGGAGATATACTGACCCGCAGTACATACATTATGAAGAGCGAGAATGCCTTGACGAAATTCACACAATATTGCACCTTAGATGACAAAAACTTACCGGCCAAAGTTCTAAGCTTAAGTACAATTATGGATAGGAATAACATTGAGAGATACGAGGTTTTTCTGTGTCAGCGACGATATGTCCCTCGGTCATGGTCATCCATCAACGGCTGCTAACTTCAGGTTATCATCAGCTAGGTAACATTGTCTGGCCATCCATCCTTACGTTACATCACAGCCTGCACAAGTCATAAGACTTGTTTATGTCAGAAACGTCTGTTCAGTTGATATATTTCCATTAGCTTCACAATGTTGAGAAACAACCTTTACGCAGAAGCAAAGATATACGGCACATGACCTCACAGAATAGCATTTCTGGAGCTATATAGACTATAGAGGAAGTCCGTGGTGAGAAAAGTACTTAGAAGAGAGGTTAGAGTACTCTACAGGAAGAAATTCACCTCTATCTCGAATGCAGCAATTGCTGATTGCACTGAGATATTATGCAATGGTGTCATTTCAGATCATTATGTTCTAAATTGTAGAATAGGAATACATTAACTTATTGCTGTGTAAGAAATATTTATGGTTGAAATATAAATTCAAAGAGGTATGCGTATTTTTGAAGGGCAGAAAATGTTCCTTCGACGCCATGTCGTACGATATCATCATCTCTGTTGACACATTTGCTGTTCACCCAACGAAGTTCATTGAAGTTCAGCCTTAGATGCCCCAGAGGCATTCGGTTTTCTCAGCCATATAGTATGTCTAGAGTAAAATAGAAAGTCGAAATTTATGGGCAGGCATGCAGATGTTCACAATGTCTGCACGCGGTAGCTGAGGTTATACTTTTATTTTTATTATTATTAGTGCAATAATCTTCGAATTCGATGTTGTAACAAATGTACCACCTCCGGTCTTGTACCACTCCAGCTCGTCCTTCGAATAATCCTTTTTGTGCTACTTTTCAGGTAGTTTTACCGAGATTTTATTTGTTTTGCAGATCATGTGTTAAGGTAACATTCAAGTGGCTATTGAATTGATTTTCTAACTCATTTCACGGCATTTCTTTTCCCTTTATGCATATGATATCTATCATTTTAGATAGTAAATAGATGATCGTAAATTGACAATAATCTATTTCTTCAGCGAAATAAAATTACTGTCCCAGAAACGCTTTTCTTCCGTCACCTTCCGTTATAATTTTCTTCAGTACTTAGGCTAATTTCCAATCACCACGTTTGTTACTTTCAAATGAGACCCAACAATAATCACCACCACCACTTATTAAGTGCACACAAAAGTACAGGTGAAACGTGACAAATTAATTACACTCTGCCCGGCACCGTTCAGAAAAACGAAATAATGTTAATGCTACATACAGTTGCCTTGATCATTAAAGTAATATTAAAAGCTTCTGACGCTGCGTTAGTTAACGAGCTTATTATAGAGCTCTGTGTAACGCGGTTTCCATAACGCCATGTTAAAATCTTAAGAAAGTGTTAACTAACGCCAAGTTAGGGGATTTTTAACAATTAATATAGTTTAATAAACTTGCGCTGAGCTTTGTAGATCTCATGGGATCCAGACTACGCGTTGACATTACATAATATTTATTTTATGTATGAATATTTATTTTATTAATTAATTTACTGCACTTCGGAACTCTACCTCTTCCCTGGTGATTTAACTATTGCGAGTAAGGGATAATTGAAGTCTCTTTGTGGCTATGGCATAATATCCATATAATAATATAATAATCTATATAATAAGAATATTACAGTTCGTATGCTCTTTTAACTGTCAGTTTGTTATATATATAATTGTAGGGGCTGCCTGACAGAGACGGTAAAGGCGTGATCGTTTCATCCTGAAGGACGTAGGTTCGAAACGAGATTTCCACTTCCGGAGGTTCACTTGGACCTCAGGTTCACTCAGCCAATAACAAAAATGAGTACTAGGTTAATTTCCGGCAGTAAAGGCGATCGGGCGTAGCGGTAACCACTCTACACCGCAAGTACTGAGGTTATGGAGAGTGGAATCTTTACCTTCCACCTCTCACAGGGCCTCGCTGAGTATGGGGATGGCTTTGCTTATATTTAATTGTAAAAACTTGCTATAACTAGTTTACATCCAGGTTAGATATAAGAGGAGGTCACCTCGCCTTGAACTTCCCAGGATAAATAAATCATGAATAAGCCAATCAAAACTGTTTAACGAGAGAGAGTTCCTAATTACATCCGTTACTGCTTGCCCTCTCCGCCACTGTCCGTAAATTGTCGTAAGACTGGAAGCTATGAGAAATCACCTGCTAAAGGTTTACAAGCCAACATGAAATATTCCTTTAAGCCAACACTTGCAATATCTACCTATCGCCCAGGGACCAATAAATGTTGTATGAATCGCTTTAATGACCCGCCAGCGCTGACGTGATCTGACGGGTCAATATACGTCTGGGAGAGCAGTGGTTCGAGTTGACCTTCGCAGACAACTTTATGGCCCGAGGAAATAACATACAGTAAATCCTCTACACCAACTTCCTCAGGTAACAAGCCGAGATCACCAGGTTCCATTCTTTCCAGCTTCAAGAAGGCAATAAGGGCTGAATCTTTGTAGATATTAGAGGAGGAGTATACAACTGCTTTATCAGTAGATTCCGACGAAGTTGACTACATGATACGGGCCGTGTAGCTTTAAGGAGATGGTAAGCCCACAGTCTAGAGCCTTGAAGAGAGTCTCCTGCAGTTTCTCATATCAATACCAGTAAAATGCCGCGACAGTACCTTAATTAAGGCCATGGACGCGTCTTTCCCTTAGCTTTCCACTTAGTTATCGAAAATCTATCTCAGTTAGTACGAAAAAAATACAATGAGCAATAGAATTTATTTTATAAATAGTAGCTCTAGAGTTAGTTTGTAATAAATGATGTGGGAAAACAGCATTATTTTCGAAATTGGAAACCGTCTGTTACACGGACTGGCTGAAGTTTTAACCTAGCAGCCTTCTGATCTGGGGGCTTCGGGTCGATTCCTGACCGGAACGTGGATATTTTTTGTTAATACCATTGCCTCTGAGACTGTATTTTGTATTCTTCACACAGAAAACATCGCACTAGAAACTACCACAGAAACACGGATTAATTCATATCTCCATAAGAAGGCCATTCAGTCATAAAACTGGACAAAGTCTACATGTGAGACACATCGGAACAGCGGTCCCACCAGGGTAAGAGAAAATCGCAGAGAGTAAAAAGGATATGTCTTTCACATGCCTGCTCGGAACGGTTTTCAGTGTAGCTCATGCGTGCTGTCGTAATCAATGTTTTATTGCTAGCGGCAATACCAGTGCTATGAATCTCGTTCTTTTCAGATCACTTTACTTCCTAGGCGTTATATTATTTAATTCATTCGACTTTCACACACCAGTTTTCAATGTACAGCCCCTTAAATGTCATCGTCTATTACTATGTTTACATTAATGCTTCTTTTATACATAGGTTGATTTTTAATAGTGGTAAAAATGCTGAAACACCACCGTGAAACGAAGTGAGGTAATGTCATTTGCACCACAAGTATAACCTTCCCCCCGAGTACGGATCACCGCGAAGAACAACAGTTCGGCAGACCGCCACCAATGTAAATGATGTGGTGATTCTTGCGTACGATTAGGATCCTATTATCGTAAAGCATACCGTTCCCTCAAGGCAGACCGTTTATACAGAGTAGTACTCTTCGCTTCTGCAAAACAATTTGCGAACAGCACTGACAAGAAAAAGACGACACTTTATGCATAATCTAGCCATCATTCTGCATAACAATGCAAGGCTGCATGCAGCAGGAGCGATGTCTGGTTTATTCAATCGCTGGGGCTGGGAAGTACTCTACCAAACCCCACATTCTCCGGATTTAGTCCCGCAACTTTGACCTAATCTTTATGATGAAGAAACCACTGAGTGAGATTCGATTCGGAACAATGTTCACGAATGTTAAACGATTGTATTATTCTTACACTTTACAGACTACAGTGTGTAAGCAATGATAAATCAACAAAGAAATGGAAATAGCTTCCAGGGCTGCTGACATTGGGGTTCGAACCGACTATCTCTCGAATGCAAGTTAAGAGCTGCGCGCCACTAACCGCATGGTCAACTCGCTCGGTAAGAGAAAATTCTTATTTTTAGGTATCCTTGTTCCTAAAATACGTATTTTTATTCACACTGTCTTCAAAACTTCTTTAATCCAAATGTGTTTAGCTTCAGTTATGAAAGGCAGTAGGAAACTATTTAACTCTTATTGTGTATGTGACTAATACCGATTAGGTATCCGTTTCATAGGGGGTCTAAAATAAAAATAGATTCCAAATTTACAACTATAGCATTTGAATGACAACGCCTCCGTTGATGAGGGAAGGAAGTGAAAACTTTCTACCCCTAAACCATGCGCAGTAACCAATACGATGAACGTTAAATTTATTCAGTTATACAGTCCGCCACTATTTTATTAGAAGAATATTTCTCAAGACATCGACAAGAATTCTCAGCAAATAAGAAATCCTTCGAAGTAATTCCTGAAAAAGTGTAGTAGTTAATAAGTTAATGTTTTATACCATGACAATATTTTTAATTTCTTAGGAAGCGAGACAGACAAGAATGAAATCACAAAAGTTTACCTCCACTTCGACTTCAAACTTCTCTCTTGTCGAGTAACATTGGGAGAAATCTCAGCCAGGGAACATTCTATCAAACGCGTTGTAATGCCTAGAACTGTAGCTCTCTAAGCGCTCCGGGGAATCCAATTGTTAGATGTGGTTTCAGTATCAGCTGAAATATCAAGCCAATAGACAGAATTACTTCAAATCAATTCTGACGGCAACTCTTTAATCCAATGTGTTCAGCTTCAATGATGAAAGGCAGTAGGAATCTATTTCACTTTTACTGTGTGTGTGATCAATATCGATTAGTTTTCCTTCTGATAAAGGGTCTAAGAGAAAACTAAATTCATTGAAAGCCTACCCAGGTGACTACTCACCATCTAGAGGGTGTAAAGATATTGGAGTGTCACGTGGTCTTTTTAGGAACATCCTACCTCGTGTTATGCAGTCATTCACCTCCTGTAGACACAATAAATTTATTATTAGGCCTATTATTATTATTATTATTATTATTATTATTATTATTATTATTATTATTATTATTATTATTATTATTATTATTATTATTATTATTATCCGCCTTCGTGGTGTAGTGCTTAATGTGATTAGCTGCTAACCCCGGAGGTCCGGTTCGATTCCCGATTCTGCCACGAAAATTTTGAGAAGTGGTATGAGAACTGGAACTGGGTCCACTCAGCTTCGGGAGGTCAAAAGAGTAGAGGGGTTCGATTCCCACCTCAGCCTTCCTCGAAGTGGTTTTCCATAGTTTCTCACTTTTCTTCCAGGAAATTTCCGGGATGGTACCTAACTTAACACCACGGCCGCTTCCTTCCCTCTTCCCTGTCTATCTCTTCCAAACATCCATCCACCATAAGACCCCTGGTCAGCATAGCAGGCGAGGCAGCCTGAGCGAGGTACTGATCCTCCTTCTGAGTTGTATCCCCAACCAAATGTCTCACGCCTCAGGATGCTGCCCTTGAGGAAATAGAGGCGGGATCCCTCGCTGAGTCCTGGAGAAAACCAAGGATGGAGGGTAAACAGTGT
Source organism: Anabrus simplex (assembly GCF_040414725.1). NCBI lineage: Eukaryota > Metazoa > Arthropoda > Insecta > Orthoptera > Tettigoniidae > Anabrus > Anabrus simplex. The sequence goes on from NC_090265.1 coordinate 1,678,792,940, forward strand.
AAACAAAAAAACATTTTAATGATTTTTTTCACAACATTGTGACTAAGTAAGGAGCACGATTGAACTTATTTAGCAGATGAATTTGCTTTCTTCTCTTTCCGGGATCTCTTCATCCTTTCCCTGTGTTCATTCTTCCGTTCTTTCGTCTACGCAGTGGTGGTTCTCATCTTGGGTTTTCCAGCACAAATACATTTGTTCACCAACGTTCTAAATCTAGCCCGATCCCATGTAGTTTCACGTGTTATATTGATTTCTTGAAGGTTTTCTTCAATTTCGATTATCCAATTATTCTTGACTTTTAGTGAAGAGACATAATTAAATATCCTTTTACTAACTCTTTTACTGTCCATTCTCTGAATATCCTCTGAAATTTCATTCGTCTTTTCCTAATAGTTTCTGAAATTTTCTCAGAATGCCGGTATAACTCAGACCAGCTCCTTTCCATCCACACTGCTTCTATGTATACTGGGCCAAGGACATTCCTAAAAATTTCTTTCTTGTTTTTCTAAGGCGTTAGTTAGTAATCTGCCTCCAGTGACCAAGGTTTCTGACGCGTATAATTCTTCAGGCTTAATTACAGTGTTATAGTGTTTTAATTTAGCGTTCCGAGATATTCATTTCTTGCTGTACCTGTTCCATGTGATTCTATCAATCAATCACTACTGATCTGCATTTAGGGTAGTCGCCCAAGTGGCAGATTCCCTATCTGTTGTTTTACTAGCCTTTTTTTAATGATCGCAAAGAAATTGGAAATTTAGTGGACATCTCCCTTGGTAAGTTATTCCAATCCCTAACTCCCTTTCCTATAAACGAATGTTTGCACCAATTTGTCCTCTTGAATTTCAGTGTTATCTTCATATTGTGATCTTTCCTACTTTCAAAGACATCACTTCATATTCGTCTACTGATGTCATTCTACGCCATCTCTCCACTGACAGCTCGGAACATACCACTTAGTCGAGGAGCTCGTCTCCTCTCTCCCAAGTCTTCCCAGCCCAAACATTGCAATATTTTTGTAACGCTACTCTTTCTTTTTTCGGAAATCACCCATAACTAATCAAGCTGCTTTTCTTTGGATATTTTCCAGTTCTTGAATCAAGTAATCCTGGTGAGGGTCCCAGACACTGGAACCATATTCTACTTGGGGTCTTACCAGAGACGTATACGCTCTCCCCTTTACATCCTTACTACAACCTCTAAATACACTCATAATCATGTGCAGATATCTGTACCCTTTATTAGCAATCATACTTATGCGATCACCCCAATGAAGATCTTTCCTTATATTAACACCTAGGTACTTACAGTGATAACTAGGGCCCGGATGTTTATGCAGTAATAGGTTAGAATGCAAACTTACTGAAGCGAGTAATAAGTAGAGTGTACCCCCACGACGGTAATGCTATGAGGTTTGCATAAACATTAGGGGTTCGGCCCGTTAGCACCCATACAATTTATGTTACTACCCCTACATTACGTTAGAGCGGGCTAGTCGACATTTCCTACTAAGTTACTTAATTTTGTTACTAAATAATTTTTTCCTACTAAGTTACTTAATTTTGTTACTAAATAATTTTTTTTAGTAGGAAATGTCGACTAGCCCGCTCTAACGTAATGTAAGGGGAGTAACATAAATTCTAGGGGTTCTAATGGGCCGAACCCCTAATGTTTATGCAAACCTCATAGCATTACCGACGTGCGGGTATACTCTACTTATTACTCGCTTCAGTAAGTTTGCGTTCTGACCTATTACTGCATAAACATCCGGGCCCTAGTGATCACCATAAGGAACTTTCAATCCATCCACGCAGAAATTAAAACTGAGAGGACTTTTCCTATTTGTGAAACTCACAACCTGACGTTTAACCCCGTTTATCATCATATCATTGCCTGATGTCCATCTCACAACAATATCGAGGTTATTTTGCAGTTGCTCACAATCTTGTAACATATTTATTACTCTGTATAGAATAAGATCATCTGCAAACAGCCTTATCTCTGATCCCACTTCTTTACACATATCATTTATATATATAAGAAAACATAAAGGTCCAATAATACTGCCTTGAGGAATTCCCCTCTTAATTATTACAGGGTCAGATAAAGCTTCGCCTACTCTAATTTAGGCGTTTTGTAATTTAGAAATTCTCTTTCTGTTTGCATCATGATTTAATCCGGATGGTTGGATGATTTCCCCTAAGTAGATGAAATTATTTACCTGAGGGTTTTTACCAAAGTGAGTTACCAGGGGTTGTTTGTATAAATATCAAGGAGATCTTTCCGTGTATCGAGTTTTATCATATGAGATTTGGAGTCCAGTTTTAGATGCAATTCCATGAAATTTTTCCACGGACTGAATTGCTTCATGCCTATTGTTGGACAGAATTACCAGATCATCCGCGAAGGCCAAACATTTGATGGAAATTTTACTTTTAACTCACTTTCCGTTATTTAACCCCTTTTGTTTCCCTTTATCAGGTTCGGACTACTTTCTCTAGCACCAGATTGTACAGTAATGGAGATGAGCCATCTCCTTGTATGACCCCAGTTTTAACATCAAAAAGACCCGCTTTGGGTAGCGGACGCAGACGAGTAAAATACCCACGGTATCTCCTGTCTGTCGTAAAACGCGACTAAAAGGGGCGATCAAGGAATGCTGGAATTAGAACCATGCGATTACTTGCTATTAGCACCATTAAGTGAGGAACACCATGGGTCGACGTTACTTATGATTAGTACCATTATTTTATGAACACCATGGATCTGGGCGTTGCCTGTGATTAGAGCCATTGTGTGTATTTCACCGAAGTGAGGGAGCGGGCGCTCGACACACGGCCTGTGATTAGTGCCATCGTGTGCATTCCACCGAATTGAGGGAGCGGGCGCTCGGCACACGGCCTGTGATTAGAGCCATTGTGTGTATTTCACCGAAGTGAGGGAGCGGGCGCTCGACACACGGCCTGTGATTAGAGCCATTGTGTGTATTTCACCGAAGTGAGGGAGCGGGCGCTCGGCACACGGACGCCTGTGATTAGAGCCATTGTGTGTATTTCACCGAAGTGAGGGAGCGGGCGCTCGGCACACGGACTGGCGTCGGTGTGGGACGAACTGCCGTGCTGAATTGCGTTGGGTCCCCTGTGTTCACAACCGGTCTGCGTTCGCTATGAGCAGTACCAGTATATGAGGAACACCAGGAGTCTGTGTTACTGGCGGGTGGTACCATAATGTGTGATACACCGTAGTTCTACATTGCCTATGATTAGTACTCTATGTGGGCAACCCCATGAGTAAACGTAGCCTGTGATTAGCTCCACCATAGGGCTAAGAGGAACACCACGAGAATACCGGCGCCCATGATCAGTCCCACTAAGTTAGGATCACCATAGGTCTACATTGCTTTTGAGTTGTACCCTTATGTGAGGAACACCATGTGTCTGTGTTACCTGTGAATGGTGCCATTACGTGTGAAATACCATGGGTCTACATTACCTGTAGTACCACCACGAGTCTCCGTTACCTGTGATTAGTACCAATGTAGAAAAACACCAAGGTTCTGCTTTACCAGTTATCAGTAAAATGATGACATTCCGTTGATCTGGATTTTGAACCCCTTTGGACAACAAGCATTATCTAAGAATATGGGGCATTTGAATTGGATCCACTGATTGTTTTGGAATTCGTGTTGGATTTTAATCAGTGTATACATTTTAAGTGTTAATTATCGTTTCAGCTCGTTTTACCTCGTACCATTAGGAGCCGATGACCTAGTTTTAGGCTCCTTTAAACAACAAGCATCAGTATCAAAAGGATCAGAAATTTAACCTAAGAACTTAACTTTCAAGGTGGGGTGTCAGTCAGTGTCGTCTGATCATATCTCCGTAACATTATTATTATTATTATTATTATTATTATTATTATTATTATTATTATTATTATTATTATTATTATTATTATTATTATTATTACGGTATTTGAATAGTTTAAAATAAGAATGCGTATTATGTCGGTAGACCAAGTTAACACGCAGTCACACGTATTTCCTTTGTTAGAAACACATCGAGTGTCTCCCGAACAGTCCACTGTATGTGCTACCGACAATCGGTTACAAATGACATTGTTTGTACACGCCATTCAGCCAGCTAAAACCCCGTTTCTGTGCGCTATTGTGCTCTGGATTGTTCATTTCATACAGGAGTTGTCATTTCCTTTATCGACTACCTGATTGTTCCTCCCTGAGCATTCTCCTTGTTTTAGTTATCGTCTTATGTCTTGTACTTGTCACTCCTCTGTTCTCATGACAGTATGCTTAATTATCGGCAACAGATCCTTGTTTAGCATGCACGGTCCCCTGGACATAAAGAGGGGCCTTCGAAATTTGTGTATACATGTGTAGATGAGGGATGGTGCTTTCCAATAAAGCAACACAAAATGTGTTTAAATATTTAAAATACATAGCATAGTAATCAAGTACATGTAAAGCTTTGTTTAAAAACTGTAGAGCTGCTTATCAACTCTATACCTGTTTACAGGTGAGTAATTCGTCAAACTCCATGTTGTTTAAAATTTAATTTTCTATACTTATCAGTGCGAGAGAATTAATATTTTTCTGACGCAAAGTATTTCGAAGTTTTTCCATCAATTTTAATTTGAATAAATCGAAAACTATCGACCCTACCATCTGCTTCGAAATCTCCAGTAGATTTAGTCAACCAGTGGAGATTGCGAGGTAGAAGGAGGAGATTTGTGAACCTAAAATACCATGCCATTTGGACAAGTAAATTACATATTTTACATACATACATACATTATCATTATAGACTGTTATGCCTTTCAGCGTTCAGTCTGCAAGCCTCTGAGAATTTACTAAACGTCGCCACAATCCTCGATTTGCAACTAGTGTTGTGGCCTCATTTAGTTCTATATCTCTTATCTTTAAATCGTTAGAAACAGAGTCTAACCATCGTCGTCTTGGTCTCCCTCTACTTCTCTTACCCTCCATAACACAGTCCATTATTCTCCTAGGTAACCTATCCTCCTCCATTCGCCTCACATGACCCCACCACCGAAGCCGGTTTATGCGTACAGCTTCATCCATCGAGTTCATTCCTAAATTAGCCTTTATCTTCTCATTCCGAGTGCCCTCCTGCCATTGTTCCCACCTGTTTGTACCAGCAATCATTCTTGCTACTTTCATGTCTGTTACTTCTAACTTATGAATAAGATATCCTGAGTCCACCCAGCTTTCGCTCCCGTAAAGCAAAGTTGGTCTGAAAACAGACCGATGTAAAGATAGTTCCGTCTGGGAGCTGACTTCCTTCTTACAGAATACTGCTGATCGCAACTTTTACAGTATATAAAATATACTTGCGTATAAAATGCACTCTTATTTTAATATTATTCATTATTAATGACAAATTAAATGTAAGAATGGTATGCAATAATTTTTACTATTATTGATTTCAATTTACGCTAATTATCACTGGGGGCTCCAGTCATATGACAGCCCACATCCCGTGTTCACTAAACCTATGCTTAAAAATAATACTCATCGGGAACACAATTGTAAGAACTGAGGCCCTTTCGACACGAAAAGATTCATTTGCCTTTTTCTCTTATTCATGTAAAATACACTGAGACGAATCAAACTTCTCCTACAAGAAACTTGAATACATCATATTCTAGGAGTGGGTAAATATGTCATTCAAACATACATTCCTACAGTACGGTGCAGTAAGGTTCATTTTCTCTTACACACGCATAGAAAAATGAACTCAACGAAAATTGTTCTGATGGACTGGCTGGAAGGTGTGATCAGTCTTAAGGGAAACAATGGATGGGAAGAACATTGTCACTTTCACGGGTTTGGCAAGCAGCGATGATCTGGGTATAGTTACATTGTTGGCACACTGCGTGGCGGTAAATAAATGAGTGGATTAATTAATAAACAAGGACGTAAGCAAGCCTGCCACAAAAGCTGCTGTCTGCTGCACGCAATGTCATCTATTGATTCAGGCAATTCATTATGAATGGCATGTTCGTCCAGGATATGGCACGATAGTCTACGGACTGAAACAAATTGAACATACTGTAGTATTGAGACGATTAGTTGTCGTGCGTTTGTCGAAATTGTTTTCTATTGAATTTCTACAAATTATTGACGAAGCTAATATCTCCTTATGTCTGGCGCAGTCTGAAAGTGGACAAACATTAAAGGATCACTTTTAGTAGAGCTCTAGATTACAGATGAGTAACCACTCGAAAAAGCAATATGGTAGGCCTATACAAAAATTGATAATGCTAAATGGTTTTCTCAGTGTCCTAGATTGTAGGGTATTTCCTTCCTGACTCTCAAGATAAAGTGGCTCAAATATCATGTCTGTAGATTTATCGTCACCGGAAGAATTCCTGCACAAGAAAAATCTAGCACCTGGGTATCTCTCAAAACTGTAAAAGCAGTTAGTAGGACATAAAACCCATAATTAATAATAATAATAATGAAAATGAAAATCCACAGCCTGTTTCCAGTCATTTGACCGGATCAGGAATCGAATGAATCAAACCCCCATCTGGCGGCGAGGATAGGATATGGGCCGGCTGCCGAGGCCTGTCGACTTCTCTAGGGCAATGATTAATGAATTACAGATGAAATAAAATGTTAATGGAGAGTGTCGCTGGAATGAAAGATGGCAGGGAAAGCCGGAGTACCCGGAGAAAAACCTGTCCCGCCTCCGCTTTGTCCAGCACAAAACTCACATGGAGTGACCGGGATTTGAACCACGGTATCCAGCTGTGAGGGGCCGGCGCGCTGCCGCTTGAGCCACGGAGGCTTCAATAATAATAATAATAATAATAATAATAATAATAATAATAATAATAATAATAATAATAATAATAATACAAAGTAACTCCACACAAACCATAAAGGCCCTTGGAGGGGTGGAAGGTAAAGGCTTCCACCATTCGTAACCTCGGCACGTGATGGGGCGGAGTGGTTAGCTCTACGCCCGGCCGCCTTTGCCCCTCAGGAATTAACCTGGTACTCATTTTTGTTGTAGGCTGAGTGAACCTCAGGGCCATATGAACCTCCAGAAATGGAAATTTCGTTTCATAAATTTTACGACTTCCTGACGGGGATTCGCACGCACGTCCTTCCGGGCGAACCGAGCGCGCCTCGGCCAGGCAGCCCCTAATAATAATAATAATAATAATAATAATAATAATAATAATAATAACATTCGCCCCGGCGGTGTAGTGGTTAGTGTGATTAGTTGCCACCCCAGGAGCCCCGGACTCGTTTCCCATTTCTGCCACGAAATTTGAAAAGTGGTACGAGGGGTGGAAAGTGGTCCACTCAGCCTCAGGAGGTCAACTGAGTACAGGGGTTCGATTTCCACCTCAGCCATCCTCGAAGTGGTTTTTCGTGGTTTCCCACTTCTCCTCCAAGCAAATGCTGGGATGGTACCTAACTTAATGCCACGGCCACTTCCTTCCCTCTTCCTTGTCTATCCCTACCGATCTTCCCATACCCACAAAGCCCTTGTTCATCACAGCAGGTGGGCGAGGTACTGGTCCTCCTTCCCAGTTTTATCCCCGACCCAATGTCTCACGCTCCAGGACACTGCCCTTGAGGCGGTAGAGGTGGCATCCCTCGCTGAGTCCAAGGGAAGAACCAACCCTGGAGGGTAAACGGACTAAGAAAGAAATAAAGAAAGAAATAATAATAAATATTATCTAATTTTAAAAAATCACCAAAGCGTCTGCACGTAATTCTGGAAGGTAATGTGGACGGCAGGAATTGCGAAGGTCGACCACGGATCGCACAAATCAATCAAATAATCAATCAAACAATTTTTTCAACAGTTTTCAGTGCTTTTTTGTACTACTTGTAATTAACGTAACTTGAAGGAAATGAACAAATATATACATTTACATTGAAGTTCAATGTTCGGTTGCAAAGTTACTTTTGGAATACCTTGTACTTGCAGAGCACAGACCTGGTGCTTCATTGTTGTGCTCGATACCTCGTCGGACGTTCTTTGTGCTCCATCCCACTTCCTACAGCATGCAAACAAAAGGAGATTTCCGATATACTGCAGGTATTTGGTAGCGGGAACAGCACAGTTATTAATGCATGTTGATTTAAAATTGCACTCGCTAATTTAATCCGTGTACCTCATTAGGTGCGAGAGAGGATTTACTGTCCTCATTGATGTGCGACAAAAGTATCCCTTTGAATCTAAAAGTGAAAAAATGTAATCCTCTTTCGATAAAACATAGTTCATGCAGTGTGAATAATGAGATGTCCTGACTGACAATAGATTCTACCGCTGGTTTACGGGTTCATAACCCTAGATGCTAAAGGTTTCGAATTGGTGGTTCCCCAATTGGGAAAGCACCCCCTTCCGGGAGTGTGAGAGTTTTGACTTATTCTTTCTTTCTTTTTTTTTCTTTTTTTTTCTAGTTGCTTTACGTCGCACCGACACAGATAGGTTTTATGGCGACGATGGGACAAGGAAGGGCTAGGAGTAGGAAGGAAGCGGCCGTGGCCTTAATTAAGGTACAGCCCCAGCATTTGCCTGGTGTGAAAATGGGAAACCACCGAACACCATTTTCAGGGCTGCCGACAGTGGGATACGAACCTACTATCTCCCGAATACTGGACACTGGCCGCACTTAAGCGACTGCAGCTATCGAGCTCGGTTTGACTTATTCTGAAGGAAAGACATGTGTGACTTTATAAATAAATAAACACATTTTCATTCCGCATTAAAACGTACGATCCATCTACAGTGATTATACGTTCCAGGTTTCAGTGGTCTGTCTCGGTGATCCGGAAAAATAATTAAAGCCCCTAATTCGAAGCTAATTAGTTAACAGTTTTATGCACGAAGGAATAATTTTGAATTCGATTTTCCTCTTCCTAGAGCTAATGGTTCCGTACAAGACCATCTTCAGTAACATCCTTGATCCGTAGAAAGAGCATTGTCGACAGATTATAAATCTTTGGGATCAGAAAATTGAGCGTGTCTAATGTTAAGATTCAAAAACTACATAGTACTCATAAGAAAATCGTCGTCACGGAAGTATGATTGGCACACATCGTCGGCGCCGTCAACGGCTTCAATAAAAATTATAGAATGAAATGGTCCACAGACGCTGTAGAAACTTCAACGAATGATTTTTATAATAATAATATTCATTGATAATATATATGATTTTAGTTATTGAATATTTAGAAATAAATAGATAAAAAACTAAAGTCATGCGTGGTTTATGTCTATCACTTCCTGCGCTGGATCGCGACAGCTAAGGAGAGGCAAATAATAATAATTTCGTGTGGCAATTTCTAGCCGAGTGCAGCCCTTGTAAGGCAGACCCTCCGATGAGGGTGGGCGGTATCTGCCATGTGTAGGTAACTGCGTGTTATTGTAGTGGAGGACAGTGTTATGTGTGGTGTATGAGTTGCAGGAATGTCGGGGAGAGCACAAACACCCATCCCCCGAGCCAATGGAATTAACCAATGAAGGTTAAAATCCCCGACCCGGCCGGGAATCGAACCTGGGACCCTCTGAACCGAAGGCCAGTACGCTGATCATTCAGCCAACGAGTCGGACAGGAGAGGGAGTGATGGTGGTAATGGCAGTTTATTAGTGAAATGTCCAACATGAACAACTCATCTGTCCCGAAATCGGACTCAGGAAATATGGTCACCGTAGATCCATCCCATTGATGTTCTGTGTTCTGAGATTAAAAACAAAAAACAAAACAAAAATTTGGCTACTAAGAGTGAAAAGAGTATTTGTCCATCATCCTCCAGCCAAGTGGTCCATTACAGTCTGTCTATCTTTTCATTGGGACGTCCAATAGAAATTTTCCTATTGGGCACACATTGCAGGGTTTGTTTCAGTATACATTAGAAAACAAAAACAAACACAATCTTTATTAGCACAAATTATTTTTTAAATGTAGCTTTGCCATTTTATTACGGCTCTGGATTTGTTCCTGAATCCTCCTTCTGTCCTTTCTCCCAACATATTTCTGTCAGTTTCATCCCTAGGTGTCTATGTAGTGAAACTCGTTTTCCTATCTTTAAGGTATGAGATTTTGAAAGCTTATAAAGTGGGGTGCTAGCTGAAAGAGTTTGGTAACCACAGCTTTAGACGCCTTAGCTCCTCAGTTATATTTTCTGTCCTGACTATACGTTCATTAACCGCTTAAGAAATGACAGTTTACCATCTACCGACACTTTAGGAGGTGCTCCAAGAGGGGTTGGGCCGGCCCCGTGGTGTAGGGGTAGCATGCCTGCCTCTTACCCGAAGCCCCAGGGCAGGGAGATTTACAAAGATCTGGGGGCTAGTTCGAGGTCCACCCAGCCTCCGTGGTTAGAATTGAGGAGTTATCTGATGGTGAGATAGCGGCCCCGGACTAGAAAGCCAAGAATAACGGCCGTGAGGAAGCACCGTGCTGACCACACGACACCTCGTAATCTGCAGGCCTTCGGGCTGAGCAGCGGTCGTTTGGTAGACCAAGGCCCTCCAAGTGCTTTAGTACCATGGGGTTAGTCAGTTGGTTAAGGGGGGTTGGAATCCTTGCAATGAATCATTTTAACATTATGATATTTTCAGCCCACAGAATAATGTTATGAGTTGGCGGGGTATTTAATGAGCACAGTTGATAGCGTTTAACTTCTAAGATTCATTGACTAACTACTTAATCTTACACACTAACACACAGGCATACCACGACCACAACTTGCATCGCACAGTACACATAATTATAATGTCCGCACTCCCTTATTGGTCTCAATGTTCAGACACACTAATTCGCAATCAGTCTTCCTCGGCTAACACTCAGAGTCTCACAGTTACTAACGCTGCCGCCAACATAGTCCTCAGTTCACAGCCCGCGCAGGGCAGTCTCACAGCTCAGTATGAAGTACACTGTCCGCAGGCACAATGCAGTCTTCGTTCACTGCCCATGCCGATACCCAGTGTTTTCTCCCACGCTGCTCCAGAATCCGACGTTTTTTACACAGTGACTAGCCGTAGAAACTCCTCCATGGCGGCAGACAGGCAGAACAAACACTCCGTTCCACGGACAGAACACTCCACCTACTATCTTTTCAAGCTCAGGCTGTCACCGTACACAGCGGCACTCACTCACCGACAGAGTTCAATTCTTCCACGACTGGCAAGTGTCCCTGTCTTATATAGCTAGGTCCTCGCCGTCTGGATGCTTCAAGAAATGAACCTCCTACAGAGTCCTCTCGAAACTGCACACTGGAACCACAATCCATACCATTCTCAAAAAAGGTAGTAGGCCAATGGAGACAACAAAGTTTGGAGCGCTGGCGAATGCGCGCCTGGCCCTCTCCCGATAGGTTCGTTGTGTGGCGAGTAGCGAGGCCTCAACTCAGTAATGTCTCTCAGTCCAGGCTCGGCTGCTCCTCTCCATGACTTACGACAAAATGACAGACGCGGAAGCCCATCCTGTCACAGTAATTCAGAAATGATTGATTTGATGCATGTAGTGTGCCAAATTTGAGGTAGAGATTGTGGTTTTAGAATTGTTCACCTTTCAGTCTTCCTTCTGTCGGCGGATTACATCCACGGTGTCCCCTTCGTGTCGTGAGGTCAACGAAAGGGAAACCACAAGTTAGTACTCTAGTGTGGATTGGCGACCACATGCCTCTTGGTGAGTCTGGCAATGATTCTGCTAACTTGTGTCAGACCCCTCTCTTTCATCTTTCCTATTGGACTTTCTTTGGATAACTATTGCTCTCTTCCGTTCCCGACGATATTAGGTTTGCGAGGACTAGGGATTCTTTCATTTTCACACCATTCATGGCCCTTCGCTTTCCTTATCCGATACCCTCGTTCTTCGAAGAATCAAAATTCTTCTTTTTTTACCTCTAGTTAGTGTTGAGAGAGGATGGTTACTTAGTTGTTCTTCCTCTTAAAACAATAATCACTGTAACCTATATGAGGCAAATATTACGGCTCCTTGTCCAATTCATTTCTGGATATCCGCTGAGGAAGCTACTCTCGTGCCTTAAACCAGCAACCCGAGGTACTTGAACGCTGTCCTCTGTTATACGTCGACTCCTCACATGTAGACATTCACCTGTTCTGTATCAGTTGCCATTGATTTGATCTTCTCGGTGTTAATTTGAAGTGGTAGGACATACAGTAATCAGTAGACTCGACAGAGAACCCAGTTTAATTAAATCCCCACGCTACCACTTGCAATAATTCATGTAATCTCGCTAAACTTCCTAGTTAATCACTGAAGAAAAATTCCTTACATTAAAGTTGACACAGCCATATTTCCTTAAAGCACCTCTTAAACCGCTACAGCGTACTTCGTCTTTATTTCATTCTGGAATATTTTATTTCTTCAATGGTCTCCTTCAGAATATTTTCATGATAAAAATTTTCACATTAATGTTCTCAAAAGTCCTCATTCCACGTCAAAACTTCTTTAGCTTGATCCTCTCCGTGCTTTGATCTTTCTTGGTTCATTCTTTCAACTCCACACTTTGAAGTAGCTCTTCATGAAAGCTTAATTCAATGCTGTAATATTGTATGCACTCGTTCCTCCATTCCATTTCCTTTATATAGAGAAATATAAAAGCCTCAGTGAGTGCTCCATATCCTGTGGCTTCTCTGATGAGGAAAGATTGCGGAATATGTTGGTCGCGGCGTATGGTGCTGTAAAAATGAAATAACTTTTCGTCTTCCCGGTGATACGTACTGCATGCTCTAGGTCGTCTTGTCTAGCATATTGCGGGAGCGTATCCTTGGGCATGTACCGTATACGAGAGTTTGAAACACATTGAATATATATTGGTCAATAGACAGCGTTCCTCAGGACATGAAAAACATCTAGTTAAAACAAGTTCTAGCGATGATAAGATAGGATAGACCAGGACTTAAAAGGAAGAGACGTGACCTTAATTAAAGTATTTTAAAGCGCAAAATTCAAATACAACTTTTAAAATGAAAACAATTATGACTCAAAATAACTAAATATGACCCCAAAAACCGACTATTTGAGTTCCCTTTTTAATTAAAAATTGCAACTACAAAATTTGTTGTGTTGAGTTCCTGGATAATTTATTATATAGGCCCTACTATAATCGTTATTTTCACATCAGCTTTATGATAGAGGGGGCAGAGAAGGGGAAAGAAACCCCACAAAGGAGAGCTGCCCTAGAACAAGGGATACCATACCGCAACTGCATCAAAGTGACAGTAATATACTGTAATGGCATTCAAATTTTCATATAGTATAGAATCAAATGAACTTATATACTTTTAACTCTGAAATTCCCCTTTCCCCTGTTGTACAGATTTCCCCCAACGAGGAATTCTTTATTTTTGGCGGCCTGAGTGGCTCAGATGGTTGAGGCACTGGCATTCTGACACAAGCTTGGCAGGTTCGATCCTGGCTCAATCCAGTGATATTTGAAGGTGCTCAAATGCGTCAGCCACGTGTCGGTACATTTACTGCGGGACAAAATTCCGGCATCTGAGCGTCTCCGGAATCCAATAATATAACTTTACCTTATTCTTTGCACATACCAAATAAATGGTCATTTACTATTGACAGTGAATTACACAAAACATCTAAACAAGTGGCTTTTAGAAACGAAACAAGAATACCAAAATGAAAGGAAGAAATTAATGAAAATTTCATAACATAACCTGGCGTATAGAACAGCAATTCAGTCACCTCCCAGTAATTGACGGGTAAGTGATACTTTTTTTAAATACACATTTAAATTAAGTTCATGTTCATTGGCTTAGCTATCAGAAAATTATCTAAGATTGCGTACGGTAGATCTATCTTTAAATTAAGTTATGTAAGAAAACTACGTCACATTTAAAAGTTGTACAGTTTTGGAAGTTTGGTAATGATGAATTTGTTGAAGAGGATTCTCGTAAAAGGAGTAATTGTTTACAATAAATTTCCCAGGCAAAAAAAAAAAAATATTTTTAATCCCTGTATTTAAAAAAACAGTAAGGAAGTAGTTTGCAATGAACATTTCGTGTTCTTTACCCAAGTTTGGTTGATCTCTCCCCAAAGAACACAAAAAAGCACTTGCTGATAGGCTCAGAAAATGCACATAAAAATTAAGAGTCAGAATAAAAAATACATAGACACTAAAGTGAAATAATTGGTTGTTGCCACGCGGTTCATAGAGACATAACTCGATACACCTGTATAGAAATTCATAGGTAACTTCGAGTACCTTTATACTGCGATTTACACAATATTGAGCGGTACAATAACTTACTACTAGTTTAGTATTGTAAATAAACACCTTCACATAGAAATTTACAAAACATTTGAAAGAGCTTACATTTTTGGGAAAAGGTACTATAACCATGTAGATTTAGGCAAATTTAGCATAATGCACTTCCATAGTAGCAGACTCTCAGAACGAACTAAATAGTGTGTTGAATGTTCTGGGTGATACACTGAAACGTTACATACTTAATATCAATAGATAGAAAACAAAAATGTTAGTTTCGAGTGAATATGGCAGGGGAGCTAATACAAACATAAGAATAGGAAATTCCAAAGTAGAACAATGCAACATTTCTGTTATTTGAATACAATAGATGCACCAAGAAAATATAAAAAAGAATAGCTCTTGAAAACAAGCTTTTCTATATAAAACAAATCATTTAACACATACACATATAAGTTTAGAAACAAGAAATGATTTTGTAAAATCTTTTGTCTGGAGTGTACTGTTCTTTGGCGGTGAGACCTGGACTATTGGAAGAATGGAAAGTAACTGAAATGTCGATGTGGAGGGAAATGACGAGGACATGCTGGACTCAAGATAAAAGACGAATCGATATGTTCTAAAGGTAGTCAATGAGCAACGGAGACTGATAAGGAAGTTAAAACTTGTAGGTTATATCCTGAGACATAGGGATTTCCTAGTAAACGTTTTTGAAGGAAAAATTCTAAGAAATAAAGGAAGACACACTTCAAGCGTGTAAGAAACTTCATGGGATGTAAATACTACAAGGAAATGAAGAGGACAACAGTATTGAGAGGAGAATGGTTCCAGCATCAAGGCTTAGCCTTTCTTGATATAATAATAATGTTATTGGCTTTACGTCCAACTAACTACTTTTATGGTTTTCCTATACGGCGTGGTGCCGGAATTTAGCCCCTCGTGTGTTCTTTGACGTGCCAGTAAATCTACCGACACGAGGCTGAAGTATTTGAGCACCTTCAAAGACCACCTGACTGAGACAGGATCTAACCTGCCAAGTTGGTGTCAGAAGGCCAGCGCCTCGACCGTCTGAACCACTCAGCCCGGCATTTAATGATATGTTGGATGATATTTTTTCATAATATGAGCTATTTTGACGTATCTAATTCCTCATACACTACAAGTACTCCAAATAAATCTTAGTTCAAATTTGAAAAATTCACAAATATGAATTTTTCTACCTGTTCGTTACTTGCTTGAAAGCTACCAATAATCACTGCACATATATCACATTTGTAACTATTCACCACCCAGGTAAACCACAATTCTCTGCTAGTGCATTTATTATAGTTGTATTGAACTCTGTCCCCAGGGAAGGCTTGAAACGTCCAACTTCTTCATTAAGCGTGCGGATAATGAAAACCACAAGCCAGTGCATGGTCGTGTTCCCTATTGGCTGTGGTCTGTTCTCAGCGTTAGTTTCGACTGCACCCCGTTGGTTACGTGCCAAGGTTTACGTCGTATATCCACATGTGGTAGCTGCCAGATAAGCTTGACGTGTCACAACAACTGAGATAAACCCCTCCAACTCTATTTTTCATCACTGCAAATTTCACTACCGGTGCAGGAATAAACTCTGTGATTGTAGCTCACCAACTAATTCTAACGTCAGTAGATTAGAACGGTTATTTAAATTGGAGAGTGGGACAGTCCCATGGTGAAGGGGTTGCGAGTCTGGCTATTAACCGGTGCCCCCTTGGTTCAATTGTTGTCCAGACTATTTCTAGTCTAAGGGCTGCAAAGAGGTTTAATCAGGCTGATATGAAAAGCAGAGAACACGGTCTCGGAAAACTAATCAGTTCAGCTGAAGGTGTCGTCACGATGACCATGCGACTATTCGATACCTGGCTGGGCAGCAGTCGTCCTGGTAGGTCAATGTCCATAACTTAATGCATTGATGTGCGATTATTTCAATTGAAAATGCGCCGTTGATAGCCAATATTTATTTATACATATGTGATGAATCGTGCAACCCACAATAATCAATTTAGGTTTTAGATTCCTGTCGTAAACGAAATTCTTACAAATCTCCTCTATCCTTTGGCAGTCACAAGGGAAGAACTATTAATTCTTGGAATAAATGTTTAGATAGATCTTGCAAGTACATTCACGTGGTCTTAAGCAGAAATTTGGAACATGGACATTGAAATGTGGTGTTACAGAAGAATTCTGAACGTGAGATGGATAGATAGAATCACGAGTGAAGAGATAATGAATCAAATTGGTGAGAGGAGAACACTTTGACAAAATTTGACCAGAAGAAGAGAGATAACGATAGAGCACATCTTAAGACAGCCAGGACTTGTTCAGTTCGTTTTTGAGCTAAATGTAGGCGGTAAGGTTGGTAGAGGTAGACAAGGACATCAATATGGCAAACAGATGTACAGATAGATTTAGGTAAGAGAAGTGATGACCCAAAAAACGTTGTTATTATTAACTTTATTATTATTATTATTATTATTATTATTATTATTATTATTATTATTATTATTATTATTATTATTTTAGAGCGTTATGCCCATCTGTAAAGTGCTATAAAACTTATTTAGCTGATAATAATTTTTTCTTCAACCAAAATCTCTTCATTTGGGCACTGAACATTTTCCTGCGTTCTTCAGTCCATGATTTATTAGTCCTGATATTCATTTTCTCAGAAAAATAATGGTTGTTGACTGCTTTTTTGAACTGGAGTCGATCTTGAATAATTTCCTGTGGGATGCCAATTTCCTGAAGGTTTTTTTCTATTTTACTAAATCAGTTGTGGTTGACTTTCATTGAGACAACAAGGTTGAGAATCCTTTTGGTGCGCCTGTCATTCTTCATTGTGAGTATGTGGCCATAGAACTTGTAATCGCCTTTTCCTGATGGTTTCGGTGTTTTCAGGATGCTGATAAAGTTTCGATACTTCCGTTTCATCCAGATTCCCTCTGAGTTGACTGGGTCAAAGATTTTCCTCAATATCTTCCTCTCATCTTTGCCTATGTCCTTGTGATGTGATCTGCCTCCAATACTTATCAAGGTTTCCGAGGCGTTTAGTGCTTCAGATTTAATAACTGTATTATTATTATTATTATTATTATTATTATTATTATTATTATTATTATCATTATTATTATTATTATTTCAGCATCACATCAACTACTGTTACGGTTTTCAGAGACGTTGATGTGCCGGAGTTTTGCCCCACAAGAGTTGATTATCGAACGGTTGAAACTACCGACACGAGGCTGGCGTAATTGAGCAGCCTCATGTACCAATGAATCAGGATCGAACCCACCAATGTGGTCTCCTGAGGCCAGAGCTCTACCGTTTAAGCGACTCATACCGGCGTTGAACACGTAGTCCGATACCAACTACTGTATTACCAAGATGAAGATCAAACCTCTCTTGATTGTATTTCACGCTACTGAGGGAAGTTCAAGAGGTTAAAAATCCTTCTATTCTGCATGCTGCTCCCGGGTAGCATGTGCTTACATAACTGAGAATTTAATAAAGCTCACTTTCATAAGTCTTCCGAATGGCGTGGAGACCTGCATGTCGTGCACAGGTAATGGTCATAACGACTCAGGAAATGTAACATGTACCACTTGATGGATCACCTCCGGTGACATGTCTCCATGGCAACCAGGCTCCGTCAAACATTAATCTGCTCGGAATTAGCTGGCAAGCCTTCTCTCCTCACTGGAAAGAACCTTACCTGTACTAACAGCAAGCGGCAATTTCTTGGATTTCTATCAAGTTGCTTTAAATGAATCCAGTCGATCCCTGTGAAATGTTATCCACGTTAACAACAACGTAATGTTATTCAAATCGATCGAAAGTAATTATTACTGCATGGAAATTCAAAAGGACTTGAACGAACTAAATAAGTGGACCAAAGATAATAACCTACATTTCAATTTTAATAAATATAAAACAATGAAGTTCACTCGACGTAACTCTAGCATCAAACATCAATACGAAATGAAGATCAACTACTACGCGTAGTTAGTGAAGTATATGAGCTAGGTGTTACATTTACCTGCGACCTAAACTTTAAAACTCTTACAGAAAATATTGTCAGCAAATCCCACAAGTGTATGGGATTTTTTATCAGGAATTCCTTAAGCTTTTTTATAGGACCTTGATAATATCGTTCCTGTTCTGCCAAAACGGCGAATGTAACAATGCTCTTCCTATCCATTATTTCCCTTAAGACTGGTCACCCCTTCTAGCTATATATTGTTATGCGGCATCAGAACAATTTTCCTGGAGTTCTTTTTCCTATGCGCAAGTGTAAAGGAAAATGAACCTTAAATACATCACACTCTGGGAGTGCGTAAATGTCATGCAAACATACATTCCTTCAGTATGGTACAGTAAAGCTCATTTTCCTTTACACTTGCACATAGGAAAATGAACTCAACGGAAATTCTAATAATAAATAATAATGTTATTTGCTTTACGTCCCATTAACTGCTTTTTTAAGGTCTTCGGAGACGCCGAGGTGCCGGAATTTAGTCCCGCAGGAGTTCCTTAACGTGCCAGTAAATCTACCGACACGGGGCTGTCGTATTTGAGCACCTTCAAATACTACCGGACTGAGCCAGGATCGAACCTGCCAAGTTGGGGTTAGAAGGCCAGCGCCTTAACTGTCTGAGCCACTCAGCCCGACACGGAAATTCTGATGGATCGAATATCAATATGTGGCTGGAAGGCGTGACCAGTCTTAAGGGAAATAATGGATAGGAAGAGCATTGTAACATTCGCCGTTTTGGCAGAACAGGGACGATATTGTATAATACTCTTGTAAGATCAAGACTAGCATATGCCCCGATTATTTGGAACCCCTACACAGCGAAATATTTCGATCTATTTGAGAAAGACCAAATAAAACACTTTCAGATAGGTTTATTACAAGATACTTGGTTATTATCCCTACTACGAATCGATCGCCCTAATTCTCAAAGCTGTTGATACTAGGAAACTCTCTCACAGAAGAAATTGTCAGGGTATGTATTTCCTTCGCATAGTAATAAATAACAAAATTGATAATAGTAAAATCAGAGAAAGAAGTGACATTTATGTTCCAAATGTAACTCCCAGTAGATTCCGGAATATATTCTTCATACCGAAAACTAACACAGACTCACAAAAGAACTCCCCCTTATACAGAATTATGACTCAGTACAATCTAGTACACCATCTTCATATAGACATCTTTAGCATGTCGCAAAACCAGTTTGCCACATCTTGCGATAGAGTGCTACATGGCGTCTTGATGTAACTAAATGTATCCAGTAATAATATTATTTCCTTTTCTTCTATATCTTTATTTTATAATTAAGTTCTACCATTAGTTCAAACCATTAATTTACTGTACTACATGCTGATAATATTTCAAAAAGCAGTGAACATTGAGTTTGGGGAAATTTGTAATATGAAAAAAATGCTTAAATAAATAAATAAATAAATAAATAAATAAATAAATAAATAAATAAATAAATAAATTTTGAGTTACCATCAAAGGAGATTAGTATAGAAGTCCTAATTATAAATCGTTGTTGCCGGGACGAAACCTCCTATGTGTTAATATTTTTGGAGATATACTGACCCGCAGCACATATATTATGAAGAGCGAGAATGCCATGACAACTGTCACACAATATTGTACCTTAGAATATAGAACCTTACCGGCCGAAGTTCTAGACTAAAATATTTCATATAGGAGGTTTTGTCCCGGCAACGACGAAATATTGTCTAGTTAAGGATAATTATATTGGATTTTCAGTCGATCAGAACATGATCAATTAATCGCTTTAAACCCGTGATCTTGGAATCCGGAGGCCGGCGCTCTGCCACTAAACTACAGATGGAGATACCAATGTATTTAATCTGATGTACTCGCTGCATATCGTCGCTGCCGGGGCAAAACCTCCTATGTGAAATATGTTTGCTTAGAACTTTGGCCGGTAAGGTTCTGTCATCTAAGGTGCAATATTGTGTGAACATTGTCAAGGCATTCTCGCTCTTCACAATGCATGTGCTGCGGGTCAGTATATCTCCAAAAATATTATCACATAGGAGGTTTTGTCCCGCCAACGACGATATGCTAGTTATTTGTTCTGAATGCTTGTAGAAAATCGTTGTTTTGTTTTCCTGTATTAGACTATATCCGGAGTGTTAATAATACCTGCGGGTTCTCTTTTACCAAATAATATAGTTTTGCCAGTTGCATAAAATCATCTTCCTATTTATTCATGAATACCACATCATTGGCATAGTCAGGACAATTGAATTTATTGCCATCAAGATTAAACTCGTGTACAAAATGCGTGTCATCTGCAATCGAGAAACACATTCAATTAATCCTTCAGTTTTCTCGCGGAGTTTTGTCACGCCAGTGCTCGCGCGGCGTAAAGTATTACCCCATACTTTAACGAAAAACTTTTAGAACGTAAAAATAAAATTATGTTCCTTTCAAGTTTTTTCTGAGTAAGTATCCTATAAATGGAAGAAAATCTAATTGAAATAACTCCAAGTATTGCCATTAATTAATACACCATACATAAACTAGATATCGTAAATAACTTCTAGGCAGACAAGTATTGTCCATTATAACGCTTGAGTTCTTGCAGTCGTAGAAACTAGAACTATGAAAATCAATCACACTTCATTACGTAATCAGCAATGAAGTTTAGTTTGTTTTACTCGACTTTTATTTCCTGGTTGAGGAATTCTTCGCACACGCTATTGAAATGTTCTTGGCAGATTTATTATTTATTTATCGTATGGCAAGTATACACAAGAAAAAGAAAATTTGCAATATATACAAGTACAAGAATGTAGGTAGAGACCGAACTAGGTCCTGGATCTCTCACGGTCAATCAAAGTTACATAAGAAGATGAAACCAAAGATGAAATGAAATGGCGTATGGCTTTTAGTGCCGGGAGTGTCCGAGGACATGTTCGGCTCGCCAGGTGTAGGTCTTTTTTTATTTGACACCCGTAGGTGACCTGCGCGCCGCGATGAGGATGAAATGATGATGAAGACGACACATACACCCAGTCCCCGTGCCGGTGAAATTAACCAATGATGGTTAAAACTCCCGACCCGGCCGGGAATCGAACCCGGGACCCCTGTGACCAGAAGCCAGCACGCTAACCATTTAGCCATGGAGCCGGACAAACCAAAGATGACACCTACCAAAGGCACATATCAGAGCCAACTGACGAGGAAGCTTCTTAGCAGATATACATTTCACACAACACATAATAGTTTATGCTTTTTCTGTCCCGATTTCTAGGGCATATAGCACATCTTCCAGATGATACTAGCATTTTTCTCCTCACGAGTGGCATCGGAGAGCCCTGGGAAATATCTTCCTTATACTTTGAATTCATTCGCAAGGCTTTCTCTCCAAGGCAAACTTGTTTGTATTGCTCCAGCTTCTCTCTGAGGTTTCACCACCTGTATTTCAATTGATCTTAGGAAAATTCTCCTAGGGTTGTTTTCACCCTGAACAACATAGCTATTGATACGTCCTCACTATAAAACACACGCAAGAATGGAAGCTGAGGAACTACGATTTTACCACTTTAGTTTCGCTGGTTCTCGCACGGTGTAAGATGTTACCCCAATCAGGTTTACCTCACTGTTGAAAACGTACTGAAGTCCAAATATTTATGAAAAACAACTTGGAAGTTGCCACTTGAAAGGTACAGTCAGTGATAGAAAAAATTGGCAATCGTTTTCCAAGAGATGGGGTAATTTATTACCCCGCACGAGTACTGTTAACGATATGTATTCATTATACCTGTGTGAAATGAATTTCATATCATATAGGTAGATTCACTTCTACTAGTATATAATAAATTTCGTGTGGCTATTTCTAGCCGAGTGCAGCCCTTGTAAGGCAGACCCTCCGATGAGGGTGGGCGGCATTTGCCATGTGTAGGTAACTGCGTGTTATTGTGGTGGAGAATAGTGTTATGTGTGGTGTGTGAGTTGCAGGGATGTTGGGGACAGCACAAACACCCAGCCCCCGGGCCACTGGAATGAACCAATTAAAATCCCCGACCCGGCCGGTAATCGAACCCGGGACCCTCTGAACCGAAGGCCAGTACGCTGACCATTCAGCCAACGAGTCGGATTTCTACTAGTGGAAACGTGAGACTATTTAACAATCGATGTAACATCTGAAGTCTCCGACTCTTCTGTCGAGCTTCCTTGAAAGAGAGCTGATTGTGAAGTTCTTTGTAGAATGTTAAGTGGTACACGTGGCCCCACGTGGTAGAGCTGTTACTTGCAACATTATTCATCTCCGCTACGGCTATGTCTCAATTGGGAACGATTTCTCTACTTCCTGCAGCCGGAACCTTGTTCTGTAATCCATTTCGTCACGTTCTCTCATTTTCTTTCAAAATAAAATGCAAATCCTTTGTGTTAAAATTCTGTTCTCTTTGTGTTCATTTTTTATTTCCATTCTTAGCTCGTTCTCTTTCTCTTGTGGTCTTGTTATTACCGAGCTTCCTGTGAGGGCCCGCCTCGTGAGATATTAAATCTCCTGCCAGGGATGTAAATCCTGCTAACCAACACAATCCTTGCAAACTTCATAACGACATTTTTGAATCAGAACTGAAGTTTAGTTTGGGAGCAGTAACAAGGAAAGATATGCACAGCTTTCCAGTGAACTCGTTATCTGTTCCCAGGTCTCTTAAGGGATTCAAGAATGATTGTACACAATCATCAATAGACACGAAGGAAAGTACACAATAATGCTACTATGTATAAATTTTAAGTTAAAAAAATGTGTTGCCAACTCCCTTGTGCATGTTATTGGTTTGAAGACGTGCTTCTCAGTGTCGGCAGTGGACTGTGTTAACTGTGAGCATGTGAATTCAGTTCTTAACGCAAACGAAAACTGAAAATATACAAGCTAAATAATGCCTTATTTAACTCAGAACGACCAGTTTTGTCCAATCATGTGCGCATCTTCAGATTCTTTAAATCGCATCAAAAGTAAGATTTCTGTATATCGTCGTTGCCGGGACAAAACCTCCTATGTGATAATATTTTTGGAGATATACCGACCCGCAGCACATACATTATGAAGAGCGAGAATGCCTTGGCAATATTCACACAATATTGCACTTTAGATGACAGAACCTTACCGGACAAAGTTCTAAGTTAAAATATTTCACATAGGAGGTTTTGTCCCGGCAGCGACGATATTCTGTTACAGGATATACATGGGGACGAAAATAACATCTCTATAGGATTTAACAAAAATACATTGTGAAATTTCTAGGTTGATTTTCTCATTTGTAGAGAAGACAAATAGTTTACATTAATATGGGCTCGGAAGATCGTAATTTCTGAGATATCACACTTTGTTTGAATTTCCTGTAATGGTGCACTGTGTTGATAATTTTACGCGAGATGTTCTCAATGCTCACTGTAGGCCTCTATTCGTCGTTCCATTGCGTTACGAACACGTTTAAAAAGTGCTTGGCGTTCTCTGTATCCTTTTTACAAGCATCGATAGTTCTCTCTACGCAATCAATTTTGTGAGTGATAACGAAATCAGTTCAACATTATCCAGGTTAAACGTAGTGCCCCAGATTTAAATTTCAGCATGTAATACTTGTATTGCAGCTTACAGTACGGAAGGTTATGATTTACTGTATATATAATTACAGAAGATAACCCGCAGCGAAAATAAATTCTCTCTATTATCGTTCTCTCAATTCTGAGGATCGTGATGTCCGAGGAGGCTATTGGTCGGTAGTCTCTATCTCTTGCAGTCCTCAGCCAGACATGCTGCACCAAAGATTTTCAACCCAGTTATGCTCGTCCACTATTTCTCTTGCAGGGAATATTTTGAAGAAAATTCAGTTTTCTATGCTGTTATTCCCATGTCACATTGTGTGTCCAAAGAATTTCTTAGGAATAACGTATATTCTGATAAGCAGTCAAGTATTTTTTATTACTTTTGTCCTAAGTAACTTGTAGAAACATAAAAGAAATATATATTAATGATTTACGTAAATTATAAGATTTCATCACTTTAAATTGTTCAGAATTGTCGGCCTTCGTCTCCCTTTGATGACACATTCGTAGTCTTTCCGTCCAAGCTGAAAACACGGAGTAGGCCTACGTATGATGCTACTACCATCGTTAGCGTACTGCACAGATTTATTGTGTGGCAACAGCGTGTACAGTCAGAACTCTGCATGCTGCCAGAGTGAGAGGCAAATAATGTATTGATCACACTCGAACAGAACACAATCAGAATTAGAGGCTTATCCCAGTGGATCACTTGTTTGCCCTTATTTGGTTTCGTCCTCGCTGTGGGCTGATCATGTGGGATTGCAACTGGACACCATTTAATTTCACGTATTTGTGGGTTTTAGCTGGATTGTTAGGTACTCTTCACTATATTACTTCATGTCCTCAGCTCAAGTGTACATGAGCGCCGAGTAGGATTACATTCCCGATCTTGCAAAACGATGCATCTGATTAGTGATGGCCCCCACATTTCCAGTTGGAAAAGTTGAAGTAACATCAGTATAAATGTCATATCGTTGTTGCCGGGACAAAACCTCCTATGTGATAATATTCTTGGAGATATACTCACCCGCAGCACATACATTATGAAGAGCGCGAATGCCTTGACAATATTCACACAATATTGCACCTTATATGACAGAACCTTACCGGCCAAAGTTCTAAGCTAAAATAATTCACATAGGAGGTTTTGTCCCGGCAGCGACGATAATACTAGTGGTTTACTCCCTAGCTGTCTCGCGTTCGATGTCCAATTCCGTAATGAATGCAATCTCATTAGTGCCAGCATTTATTCCTATGCTTGTGATCAGTAAGTTGGTGTCCGACTCGTTGGCTGAATGATCAGCGTACTGGCCTTCGGTTCAGAGGGTCCCGGGTACGATTCCCGGCAGGGTCGGGGAGTTTAACCTTCATTGGTTCATTCCAATAACCCGGGGGCTGGGTGTTTGTGCTGTCCCCAACATCCCTGCAACTCACACACCACACATAACACTATCCACCACCACAATAACACGTAGTTACCTACACATGGCAGATGCCGCCCACCCTCATCGAAGGGTCTGCCTTACAAGGGCTGCACTCGGCTAGAAAGTGATGCAAAATTCCTATTATAAAAAAATGGCCTAGCCATATAGAATCGCCGGGCTGAGTGGCTCAGACGGTTAAGGCGCTGGCCTTCTGACCGCAACTTGGCAGGTTCGATCCTGGCTCAGTCCAGTGGTATTTGAAGGTGCTCAAATACGACAGAATCGTGTCGGTAGATTTACTGGCACGTAAAAGAACTCCTGCAGGACTAAATTCTGGCACCTCGGCGTCTCCGAAAACCGTAAAAGAGTAGTTAGTGGGACATAAAACAAATAACATTATTATTATTATTATTATTATTATTATTATTATTATTATTATTATTATTGATTCGTTGTGCCCAGCTGTGGAGCGCGTTTGAACTTATTTTGCACAATGTTTCTTCTTCTTTTCTTCCCAATATCTCTTCATTTTTTCACTGTGTTCCTTTCTGCGTGTTTCTGTCCAGCCTGTATTTTTTCTTGTTGGTTTCTCTGCAAATTTATGTTTGTTTACTAAGCTTCTAAATTTCATTCTATCTTGAATGGTTTCGTCCTCGATACCCATTTCTTGTAGATCTTCATGTATTTCTGCTAACCAATTGTTGCGGATTTTCAGGGTTAGAGCTAGATTTAGAATTATTATTATTATTATTATTATTATTATTATTATTATTATTATTATTATTATTATTATTATTATTATTATTATTATTATATAGAATCACCGGATCCCGTGAGGTTTCCGGTGTTAGTGAACATTGGGCGTGGTAACAACTAGGGTGGGTTGCTCGCATGCTGTTGGCTCGAGGAGGTGCGGAAAGGAGATGTCCACCCAACTACAAGTGAACTTACATCAAGGGCTCCTGATTAGTTGCCCCTGGCCCAGATGGTGGTATGGCTAGGTCTAAGTACATAGGTTTGGTTATATACGTAGAAGATGAATGAAATCAGCAAAATGTTTCAATTTTAAGCTACTTTTGAAAATTATAGCAAATTCCCAGCAAATGAACATTTATTTTGTCTAACAAGTAAACAAAGAACAAGGTGAACAGTTAAAAAAGTCTTCATAAAGGTAAAAAATGTAAATACAGAAGTAAAGAACCAAGTAACGAATTCAAAAGGCGTATCGAGCTTCAGAACACGAGGTAAGTTATATAAGTAAAGGATTACTTGTGAAGAATTCTTTCAACCTTATTTTAACCTTGAAATGACTGGGAATAAAATCAAATGTGTTTGTTACAAACAGTTTTCAAATTGTTGTAACACGTGAGTATTGAAAATAGTGCACTGGTTCATATGAATTTGTTTTCTGAACGTGTCTTCGAAAATCAGTTTCGGAAGTGGTAGAAACTTCTCGTGAATCCCCTTGTATTGCTCTTGGCGCTTTTAGCGAGTACACACAGCAACCGCTCATCACACTCTTTAATCTGTTTACCGTCCAGGGTCGGTTTTTCCCTCGGACTCAGCGAGGGGTTCCATCTCTACCGCCTCAAGGGTAGTATCCTGGAGGTTCAGACTCTGGATCGGCGGATACAACTAGATAGGATGACCAGTACCTCGCCCAGGCGGCCTCACCTGCTATGCTGAACAGGGGCCTTGTGGGGGGATGGGAAGTTTGGAAGGGATAGACAAGGAAGTGGGAAGGAAGTGGCCGTGGCCTTAAGTGAGGTACCATCCCGGCATTTGCCTGGAGGAGAAGTGGGAAACCACGGAAAACCACTTCCAGGATGGATGAGGTGGGAATCGAACCCGCCTCTACTCAGTTGACCTCCCGAGGCTGAGTGGACTCGGTTCGGTTCCAGCCCTCGTACCACTTTTCTAATTTCCTGGCAGAGCCGGAAATCGAACCCAGGCCTGCGAGGGTGGCAGCTAATCACAATAACCACTACACTACAGAGGCGACTCATCACACTCTTAATGGTTAATATTGGTTTTAGTATCTGGAACTGGGTACATTAAAATATCAGGTAACATAAATCTAGTGAAAAATAACAGTATCCCATTCGTGAGTATGATTCCATGATTTCCTAATCAAGTCCATATAATAGGTGGGACGGTGCATGGCAGGTAGTAACACGCAGTAGTGCTGTTCGTTTTAAGTCATGCCGGCACAGACGGGTCTTATGGCGACAATGGTATAGGATAGAGTTAGGAATTTGATGGGAGCGACTGTGACTTGCCGGGATGAGTAGCTCAGCTGGCAGAGCGTTGACCTCCTGAACTCAATTTGGCGGGTTCGATCCTAGCTCAGTCCAGTGGGATTTGAAGGTGCTCAAACATGTCAGTCTCGTATCAATAGGTTTACCGGCACGTAAACGAACTCCTCTGTGACTAAATTCCGGCACCCCAGCGTCCCCGAAAACCTTAAAAGTAGCTAGCAGAACGTAAAATCAACATTATTATTATTATTATTATTATTATTATTATTATTATTATTATTATTATTATTATTATTATTATTATTCATGTGTCATCCCCTATCAGAAGGTCGGCTACCATCATAGAGATTCTTTCTTTAGATGATGGAGCGGTGAAAGAGCTCAATAGTGGAACAATTGAACCAAGATTTTCAGATCATCAGTCCAAGAATTGCGTCTTCTTCCTGGTCTTCTTTTGTCCTGTATCTTCCCTTGAATGGCCAGCTGAAGTATATTACATTTCTCCTCTCGTATCATATGACCGAGATACAGCAGCTTTCTGATTTTGACAGTATTTATTTATTTCTCTTTCCCATTCGCTTCAATACCTCATTGTTTGTGACCTTATCTGTCCAACTATTTTATTTTTTGGTCCTAGTCTTAACTCCATAGGACAAGGTGGGAAAGACGTAACATCTCATAAGTCTAATTTTTAGATGTAAGTTAAGGTCTCTGCTACAGAACACTCTCCTCCCTTTTTAAAATACATTTCTTGCTTGACCGATCCTGGACTTAATCTCCTCACATATGTATTCATGGCCATACATATAACCAACACCCTGTATACTTGGAAAACAATCCTGAAAATAACTCTAAAATGTGACGTACGCAAGCGGTTTGAATGAGGGCGAGTCAAAAAAGCCTGCTCACATTAGCTGAAACCAAACGATTTATGAACATTGAGTTGTAATTTCTCAAAAAAAAAAAAATCCTTCATACATGAAATGTTCATGTCATATTTCCTTGGAACTCGGAAGAAGATAGTCTACCTAATAGAACACTGACAGAACATCTTGCGAAATGACCTCATTAACTTCCATTCTACTGCTAATGTCCTCCTCGTTCAATGCGAAGTGGGTGGAGTCTAATTATATTTCTTGAGCGCGTCTCACTGCTACGAATAAGCTTGCTATTGATTCCTCCTCTCTCCATAATGATGTGGTCCTCGTTAATTAGGTGGGACTGTGCTCGTCAATCCTAGCTGAGCGAATGCCTTGACAGCAGAGTGAATCACAGGACGGGCTTCCAGCTTAGGAGGGAAACCTTGCAACTCTCATCTTTCCTTCCACATACTTCCTTAAGACGTCAGTTGAGGTCTTGTTCCTGTCATGACCTTAAACGAGGCTGAGCACACAGTTGGCGCTGCTCGAAACACTTCTTTTAAAACAGGCCTTTCTTTTTTTTTAATTTAAAACGTATCTAGAAATACGGGGCCAATGAGTGGTATAGAAACATAAATATTTTGTAATCGAAACAATGCCTAGACAACAATTGTGACGACACTGTTCTATTTATCATTGTTAAGAAGAAGGACCATTATATCTGACCGCAGTATGACGTCATCACTTGACACAGTAGCACCGCCATCTTGAGGTACCAAAATAGCTATGCCAAGAAATTGAGAAAACATTATTTTGACTTAAAAACATCTTTGTTTTCTGCCCGACGATGGGCGTGTGCTAGCGCTGAAACTCCCATCACAAAACGTGACGCTATTTTGCAAGGATGATGTCTCCGTACCTATTTTTTAATTTTGAATAACAATAATAATGCTTCACCCACTTCGCATTGTACGAGGAGGACATTAGCAGTAGAATGGAAGTTAATGAGGTCATTTCGCAAGATGCTCTGTCAGTGTTCTATTAGGTAGACTATCTTCTTCCGAGTTCCAAGGAAATATGACATGAACATTATTATCCCTTCCAACTAATTTTACGGTTTTTGGAGACACCTAGGTTCGGCAATTTAGTCCCGCAAGAGTTCTTTTACGTGCCAGTAAATCTACCCACACGAGGCTGACGTATTTGAGCAGCTTCAAATACCACCGGACTGAGCCAGGATCGAACCTGCCAAGTCGAGGTAAGAAAGCCAGCGCCTCAACCGTCTGAGTCACTCAGGCCGGCTCCGTACCTATTAACAATATCGCCATTGCAATGTTATCTTCGCAAAGAAAAACATCGTACACCACAATTTGACACCAAAGGATCCTGTGACGTCATCCATAAAATCAGTATGGCCGCTAAATGAGACCCGATTTTGGCGGTACAGTGGTCGGGGGCATTTATAACTTCGGAACTCTCAGTCCGATTTCGAAAATGAATCATGTTGTTTTCTGAAGTCGTTAGCGACAGACATCGCTTTGAATAAATATTTTGTGAAATTTTCGAAAAACCTTCTTACTGTGCGACTTTAAACCACAACAAAACAAACTAAAACGTTCAAATGCTCTCCCATTAAATAAGATGACTAAATTCCGAACTAAATGAGACCAAAATTAGCTCTACAGGACCAAAATTAAGTGCACAGCGTGATTACCAATGAGCGACTTAGAGTGCGAAAGCATCTACAATACATAAGAGGGTATCTTTTCTTTATGCTATTTGTGCGGGGTGGCGACCCATATGGATCTTTTGCCCCTACTGGCAGCATATTGTATGAACCTGCGTGTAATTGGAATGGTGGTAGTGTGGAATGTTGTGTGTGAGGAAAGGAAAATTAAGGACGTCACAAACACCCAGTCCCCAGGCCAGGGATATTAATCATTCAATTTAAAATCCCTGACCCGGCCGGGAATCGAACCCGGGGCCGCCGGGTGACAGGCGGACGCGCTGTACCCTACACCGCGGCGCCGGACGAGGGTATCGTTAATTTTGCCGCTGTTTTAATTCAATCAGTGCCTCGCCTAGGCGGTCCCACCTGTTATGCTGAACAGGACCTTTTGGGAGATGGGAAAGAGTGTAATGGATAGGCAAGGAAAAGAGAAGAAAGCGACCACGGTCTTAAGTTACGTACCATCCCAACGTTTGCCTGGAAAGGAAGTGGAGAAACGACGGGAAACCACGGCGAGGATGGCTGAGGTGGAACCGAGGCACCTCTACTTAGTTGACCTCCCGAGGATGAGTGCACCCCGTTCCACACGACTTTTGAAATGTCTTTGCAGAGCCGAGAATTGTATCCAGGCCTCCACTACACAACAGAGGCGTACATTATTCCTATGTTAGTAGATGAGCAGCGTATTAAATCCATCATCGAGACTTAGCCGGGAATCGAACTCAGGGATCTCTGAACCGACGAATAGTATAATAGTGTAGGTCTACTGATCCTTCAGCCAAGGGTTGGTACTGTTCCACTGTTTGAATTAAAACAGCGGCACAATTGACGATACCTCTGATATTTTATACATTTCCTCGTTTTGTAGAATGTAACAGAACTCTTTCTACTTCATTTGTTAGTTGAGTACGTAATCGTGCGTTGTACAGATAAGGTGCGTTACACGTTCCGCTATCGCAGCCACACAAGATAGCATCAAGTGCATTACCATGTGTCACAGACCGATGTAAACAAGATTATTTCTGATGCGATAATATTTTGGTCTGCCAGAACATTTGGACTGCAGAAACTAGATCAAAATCTGCATAAGTTTAGAGAAAAACCTTTCAAAGACCTGAAGGTGAACTACGGAGGGATGAAAATAGTCATTGTTATTTTAAAGGGTATATACATGGAATTTATTGACTTAGAGATCTTATTAACGTACAGTGGATGTGACAGCTCAAGTGAATGCCTATCCCTTAGTTCCGTTCCTCAATACAGGGTCGAGGATGATATGAAATTTTATGGCATATTGTTACGGCCGGATGCCCTTCCTGACGAAAACTTCGGTCGAGTATCTAATGAAGATGAAATTAATGATGGTGAATACAATTGAGTAGGGAGGTGAAAGGAATCAGCTGTCCCTATGAATAGGTACTGCCTCGAGACTTGCCTGGAAGTGAAAATGGAAAACCACAGAAAACCATCCTCAGGACAGCTGACGGTCGTGTTCGAACCCACTCGTCTTCCGAATGGGGAGCTTGGCTCCATAGACGTAGCGTTTTAGCACGTCCGGCCACTCCGCTCGTTATATGACAGCAAGTGAAATCTGAAATGGTTGTGTGTATTACACAGAACAACTTATACTATTACTACTACTACTACTACTACTAATAATAATAATAATAATAATAATAATAATAATAATAATAATAATAATAATAATAATAATAATAATAATCCAAATTACGCTGGTTGGTAGACACTCAAAACGACCTTGCAGAAATTAATATTGCCCACTAAGATCACAATATGAAGGTAATGTTGGAATTCAAGAGTACAAATTGGGGCAAATATTCATTTATAGGAAGGGAAGTTAAGGATTGGAATAACTTACCAATAAATTTCCAATGTCATTGATATCATTTAAGAAAAGGTTAGGAAAACAACAGATAGGGAATCTGCCACCTGAGCGACTGCCCTAAATGCAGATCAGTATTGATTGATTGATTGATTTATGAAACTATACGGACCACATTCAGACAGAAAATCAATTCATATAAGTTCATACACAAGAACCCAACAGCCTGGAACTTGAAACCCAAACATGCTCGGACACGAGAGAGAAGACAAGCCCATAGTGAAAGGATGGCGAAGTTTTGTGAAGATAAGAAAAACAAGAAGTCCTGTGCTAAATAATGTTTCTACGTGCTCCTTAGAGGGCAAAACGCATTATATAATAATAATAATAATAATAATAATAATAATAATAATAATAATAATAATAATAATAATAATAATAATAATAATAATAATAATAATGTTGATGATGATGTTACTGGCTTTACGTGCCAATACCAACTTTTACAGTTCTCGGAGACGCCAAAGTGCCGAAATTTAGTCCCACAGGAATTCATTTACGTGCTAATAAAGCTACAGACACGACGTATTTAAGCCCCTTCAAATACCAAATACCACCGAACCTGCCAAGTTGGGGTCAGAAGTCCATGCCTCAACCTTCTGAGCCAGTCAGCTCGGCACGAGGATCAAGTTGTCCCAGGAAATAGACTTGGAAATAGTGAGAGGCAGGTGGGAACAGTGGCAGACGAGTAGGGATACGGAATGAAGAGGCAAAGGCAAAGCCCCACAGCGTTATGTTATTAGTCTTCACGCGCCATTGTTGATGGTTTTCAGGAGTTCTTTTACGTGCCGGTAAATCTACCGACACCAGGCTGATGGTATTTGAGTACCTTCAAATACCACCCGACTGACCCAGGATCGAAGCTGCCAAGTTGGGGTTAGAAAGCCAGCACCTCAACACTTTGAGCCCCTCAGCCCAGCGATTAAGTGTAATAATTCACATAAAGACCAATAATTAATGAGTAGCTTTCTTTCTTTCTTTCTTTCTTTCTTTCTTTCTTAATCTGTTTACCCTCTTGGGTTGGTTTCTCCCTCCGACTCAGCGAGAGATCCCCCCTCTACTGCCTCAACGACAGTGTCCTAGAACGTGAGACTTTAAGTCTGGGGGTACAATTGGGGAGGAAGACCAGTCGGCCTCACCTGCTATGCTGAACAGGGGCCTTGTCTGGGGTTGAGAAGATTGGGAGAGATAAGGAAAAGGAAAGGAAGCGGCCTTGGCCTTAATTTAGTTACCATCCCGGCATTTGTCTAGAGAAGAAGTGGGAAACCACGGAAAAACACTTCCAGGATGGCTGAGGTGGGAATCAAACCTCCCTCTATACAGTTGATCTCCCAAGGCTGAGTGGACCCCGTTCTAATCCTCGTTCCACTTTTCAAATTTCCTGGCAGAGCCGGGAATCGAACCTCAGCCTCCGCGGGTGGCAGGTAATCACGCTAACCACTACACCAGCGAGGCGGACATTAATGAGTAGCAACACACAATTATTTGTAACAGCGTACACACTTGATAACGTTGTTTGTAACTTCATGTGCTGTTCTTTGGACATCTTGGTCAAGAATAGAGCAAAAGAAAAATATAATTAACAATCTTGCTACATTAATTTTTAAGCTTGTGTGTTGAATGCAAAGCAATTTGGTTATGAGGAAATGTCGCCTAACCTGCTCTTCTATACTGTAGTGAGAGTGGCATAATTTCTAGGGGTTCTGATGGGCCGTACCCTTAGGTTTATGCAGAAATAGCGTAAGCTTTGTGCAGGCTAGAGTATACTTGTCACTCGCCTCAGTGATTTTGCAGCCTAACCTATCACTGTCTAAAGAATCCGGGCTTTGCTTATGAGCAAAGCCAGGAGATCTCTAGTTTTCTAAACCATCGAAGCTCGACACTTAAGTTCAAATATTCCTTTTGCACTGATCGGAAGAGCGCACTCTTAAGGGGACAGTTTGGAGATCAACAACTAGTTTTACCTAATAGATGGATTTTCACGAAAATTTGTGGGAATGTCCCTTAAATAAAGGAAGGGATATCACGAAAAATTATTTCATATTCAATTAATATATTTTCCGAAAAAAATTAATTCTTTGAAATTTTAATTCGTGTTTTATGAAAGCTAATTGAGATGTTAATGAAAATTTGGAGATAGGTATATAATCATCATCATCATCATCTGTTTACCCTTCAGGTTCGGCTTCTCCCTCGGACTCAGCGAGGGATCCTACCTCTACCGCCTCAAGGGCAGTGTCCTGGAGTTGCAGACATTTGGTCGGGGATACAACTGGGGAGAATGACCAGTACCTCCCCCATGCGGCCTCACCTGCTATGCTGAACAGGGGCCTTGTGGAGGGATGGGATGACTGGAAGGGATAGGCAAGGAAGAGGGAAGGAAGCGGCCGTGGCCTTAAGTTAGGTACCATTCCGGCATTCGCCTGGAGGAGAAATGGGAAACCACGGAAAACCACTTCCAGGATGGCTGAGGTGGGAATCGAACCCACCTCTACTCAGTTGACCTCCCGAGGCTGAGTGGACCCCGTTCCAGCCGTCATACCACTTTTCAAATTTCGTGGCAGAGCCGGGAATCGAACCCGGGCCTCCTGGGGTGGCAGCTAATCACGCTAACCACTACACCACAGAGGCGGACTAAGTATATAATACTTCCTTAAAAAGCAATTTCTACTGATTTTGTGTACATATTTTATATAAGAAGAGATATTGTACTAACATTTGTGTAATTTTTATGTTCTAAAATTTTGGATTTGAAGATCCCTACTACTTGAAAAGTTCTGCAATTAAAATTTCCATACACAGGTTTCCTAATATAGCTGTGGTACATATACCATACAAATTTTGTTACAGTTGGCAGAATATTGTGGGATAAAATGGGGAATAACGTGAAAAAGTATAATATTGTTGGCAAAGTGAAAGCAAAGCGGATGCCACACCCGTTTCTGCTATGTGCAGACTGGCAAAAAAAGCATTATTAAAATGATAAATTATTTGAATTCAACAAAGAACTCCGTATCAAGAAAGAATAAACTCAATCTTTTCAGTTTCATCCATGAAAATGTTTTCGCCAAAATGGCGATTTTTATCTCCATAGAAACCACCATAGAAACACGTAATGATTACATTCCTCAACGTAGGGTTGGTAGGACATTAAACCTTGAAACTAGGCCATGTTCAACTCATATCGCACCCGCAACCCACTCAGCCCGGCTAGATACAATGTTTATTGTGGATATCCCCAAGGTTTGTTTCTACAGGGGAGTTGAATTATATTTTGATAACAATTAAAGTTAAAACTTATAAAATAATAAAAGCAAAGAACATACAATACTATGTTACCATTCTTTATTTGAGTGGCATTACGTAACAAGTCTTGCAGCAAATACAATTGCCGATCTTTCATGACTAGTATCATTTTCACGTAGGCAGACCACTTAGTAGCTATCAGACTTTGACCCTTGTGATATTTATTCCTAGCAGAAAGCACCCAACTTGACGCTGTGTTGTCAGGAACTCGAGGGAACACCTACGCATCGCTTTTGTTCTTCAGGTCAGGCTGCTTGATCCCTCCTTCAAGAGAAGCGCCGGCGATATTCCAAGGGGAGTCTGTCTTTCTCTTTCTCTCTCTCTCTCTCTCTCTCTCTCTCTCTCTCTCTCTCTCTCTCTCTCTCTCTCGCTTTGCCCTTCCTTTCCAGGCTTCACTTGCAGGCTTTTGTAAACTCCTTTTTGGCTGGCACTTTTCTTTTAATTTTTTTTAATTTTCTCTACAGTAATTATTTCAATTTATAAGTATTGTCTTTCTCTTTCTTTCTTTCTTTCTTTCTTTCTTTCCTTCTTTCTTAGTCCGTTTGAGTTTCTCCCTCGGACTCAGAGAGGGATCCCACCTCTACCGCCTCTAGAGCAGTGTCCTGAAGCGTGAGACGGGTCAAAGATACAACTGGGCAGGATGACCGGTACCTCGCCCTGCTATACTGAACAGCGACCTTGGGTGGGGTATGGGAAGATTGGAAGGAATATGCATGCAAGAGGGAAGGAAGCGGCCATGGTCTTCAGTTTGGTACAAATCTGGCATTTGCCCGGACGGGAAGTGGGAAACCACAGAAAAACCTCCTCGACGATTGTTGAGGTGGGAATCGAACTCCCTCTCTACTCGGTTGATCTCACACTAGTCACTACACCACAGAGGCGTGCGTTAGTTTTTTCAAGCTGTTTGAGCACCGTGCGCACATAAGAACGTTTCCAGTGACGCAGCAGAAGAGCAGGGCTAGGGGAGTAAGGTAGCAGAAATGTATTTCATTGGAGTCCAGCTCCGGTGTGACGGTACAGTATAAAACCTGAGAATACAGTCTCAAGGACTTCGGACAGTGAAAAACCCATCGC